>NC_090051.1:15260189-15322689 GCF_038355195.1 Osmerus mordax | reverse complement strand
ATTTTTATTTATTTTTTGTTGGGTAAAATTGGGTAAACACAACGATGGTTCGTTATGAACCTTTGGGTCATGTGACCCGAAGGCAGCACAAGGGTTAACTGCTTCCACGACTTTGAAAACATTATCCATGAACGATATGTTGAACTTGAACAATGTCTAGGGCTATCTTGAAGTTTTTCTTGGAGATCTGCACACAGTTATAAATGTGCTGATATAACAGCCTGTAAACTCTTTATAGATGTTTAAATAGAGTCTCCGGGCAGGTTAGCTTCCTGGACAAGACTGTTGCAGTTATTCTGAACAAAAACATCAATCAAACCCCAACCCAGCGTATTTATGAACACTTCCACCTCACCGCCACAGCCTCCATATCTTGCCTGCCATCCTCTTCCCACTCTTCAAGTCAAGACCATCTGTACTAATCTGATTGTAGATGTCAACAGTCATTTCAGCTCTGCTCCCAATAAGCACCCCAATTACTTCAGGTTGACCTGCAGTGGTGTTTACATTGTTAACATCGGAACAGAGCACAACAGAGCAGAACAGAGCACACCAGAGCAGAACAAAGCACACCAGAGCAGAACAGAGCACACCAGAGCAGAACAGAGCACACCAGAGCAGAATAGAGCACACCAGAGCAGAACAGAGCACACCAGAGCAGAATAGAGCACACCAGAGCAGAACAGAGCACACCAGAGCAGAATAGAGCACACCAGAGCAGAACAGAGCACACCAGAGCAGAATAGAGCACACCAGAGCAGAACAGAGCACACCAGAGCAGAATAGAGCACACCAAAGCAGACCATAGCAGGCCAGGCCAGAACAGTGCAGACCTGGGCAAAACAGGAAAAAAAACAGAGCAGAACAGAGAAGACCAGAGCAGAACAGACCAGGCCAGAGCAGAAAAGAGCAGACTGACCCCAACATACAACCTCATTTCTTCTCCTAACACTCACCCTGCACTGGGAACGAGCTGCAACTATTAAGCGTGTGTGTGCTCATGTGTGTATGTGTGTTTGTGTTCTTTTGTGAGTATTGCTGGAGATGGGAAGAGGGGAGAGAGCGTGTGGCTATCTCCCAGAGATCTCTGGAGAGGTTCATGGGGCCATATTGCAATATCAGAGCTTGCTATTCCAGATTGGAAGGAATAATATAGGACTGGATGACACGCAGAATCATCTTGTGTGGTATTGGCAAAACTGCAGTGTGTCAATTGTGTGTGTATATGTCTGTGTTGAATTGAACAGTGACGGTTACTTGTGCTGAACAGGGTTTCTGGAGGTTTATTGAGATTAGAAGATAATTTGTCATTGTCGAGGTAAGAATTTATTGGACCACACATTGTCCGCGCAGGGACAACTCTATCTCTCAGGGCTATCGGCATTTACTATGGGTCTCATCTAATCACTATATTTCCAATATCCGCCACCAATGTGAGGAAGGACATAGCCAGGGTAATCCATATGAAATAATGAATCAGCCTTGGAAGAGAAGAAACAAAGATCAGACAAGTGTTCAGTGATTGTAGTACTATGCACAGGGTTTATGTAATGCAACTTTTGACCATTTGACTTTATAAACAGCTTCAGTAAAAGGCTTTTTAAAAGTTCAAACAGAAATATGCACTGCAGGCCTGACATAGCTGTTTGGTGATCGGAGCTGAAACAGAAAATGTGTTCTTTGTTTTAGAGACTCGTTTTTATGTGTATGCCCTCATGAGTTTGTATGATGCAAGTGTTTGTTTCTGAATGTGTTGCTGTGTGTGTGTGAGTGTGTGCATGTCTGCTTGCCTGTCTGCAGTTGGGTTATCATTTGTCTGTGAGTGTTTATGTGTGTCTGTGTGTGTTTGTTTGTGTGCCTCTGTTTGTCTGTCTATCTGTCTGTCTGTCTCCGCATGTGTGTGTTTGTGCGTCTGTTTGTCTGTGTCTATGTCTGTGCGTGTTTGTGTGTCTATGTGTGTGTGTGTGTGTGTTCATGTTATTCCGGGCCCTAAACCCCTGTGAGAGATCAAACAGAATTCCCTTCAGCGTTCCTAGCGCTGGGATCGGATCCCAGCTCTGCGTCTCGGAATTCTGTCGACAAACGGCAAAGCCTCCGTTACTAACGTCCATTTGCACGCTCCCGCTCCCCCCGCTTATCTCAGCCGCCACGCTCGGCTCGCACACACACCCCTGCACGACCTGATTACAGAGGCTGATGTCTTCATTTGGGGGAGAAATAATCAGCTGACATGTTTTCATTTGATATTTGTGCTCGCCGTCTACCCGGTTTGCTCTTTTTGTCTTCCTGTCTCCCCCGACTCAGACATTCTCTTTCTTGTTAACACAGACGCACAGATGCGCGGCGGCAAGACAGACAGCGAGACACGCACACACACACACACACTCACATCTCTGTTACAAATGAGCCCAGTTCAGAGTGTTAGAGTTAGATGTCAGATGTGAGCATATTGATCCGTGGAGGCAGAGGGAAGAGATGTGAGCTTGATCTCTGTTCAAACCGGAGTTCACATCACCTGCTGGGTGTGTCTGGAGACAGCTCTGCCTGAGCCCACACATGCCCGCACGTACAGACAAACACACACACACACACACACACACACACGTGTGACAGGTCTGGGATATCCTACAGCCTAGATTTAATCTTTGGTAGTGAACCACCGGTCTGACCATCTGGCGCTCCAGCGGCAGCCAGCTCACCGATCGTCTATCTGCCCTGTAGATCTTCAAGTGCCCTAATTCCCCTTCTCTGGCTGTGATTAGCCAGGCCTGCTGTGCAGTGTTCCCTGCCTCTGTGCAGAACTAGGCCCATTAAGACAACCATCAGAGTTCATTACTGCTCATGTGATAAGCACTTAGCCGAGACAGCACCAGGGCACAGCCACAACAATACAGCACTTCAGGAGCACTGGCAGAACGGTCGATACAGTGCTCAAAACCCTCATCAACCAGCTGTAGTCCATCCACAGCAACTGGTGACCCATATCATCAAGACCACTGAAGAGTAAAGACATCTAGAATGGATTGATGTTGGTCAACAGTATTGATGGAAGTGGAAGAAGATTGAGATGTCGCTCTGTGAATTGGATCCTTTCTTTGGTGCTGTTGTTGTTTATGATGGTATCGGACAGTGGAACAGGCTTAGAGTCTGACGTGATTTCTCCAGAGAACATCGAGTATCATCCTAATCTCGGGTTACCGCTCATTTTATGAGCGTGTCTGTGAGTGTCCGTAAGTGTGCGTGCGTGCGTGTGTACGTGTGTGTGTGTGTGTGTGCGAGAGTGCATGCGATCGCGTGTGCGTGCCTGTGTGCGTGTGTCTCTTATCAGGAGTCTTATCTCTGTGAACAACTCTCCACTAGTCTGCCAGATTAGCATGATGAGCTGGGTTGAGATTCTGTCTCCTCCCCAGGGCGTTAGCATGCTATGCAGCATCCATGTGTGCATGCACGCAGAATATTGTAGATCACACAGGGATCAACTCGTGTCAGATCTACTAGGATCTTCCTGCGCACAGAAGGCTCCCCTTGTTTCACTGAACTATCTTCATAACCAACAGCGGGCTATTTTCTTTCAAATCTCCTATTGACTTCAGCGCAAAGTTGATTTTTTTTTTTTTTACTTGACTTCTGCGTAACCCCGAATTTGCATATTACATCTCAGGGAACAGAATATTAAGCACTTGAGCGAATTACAGGCTCTTGGTGGATCTCTTCTATGAGGGAGAGGGTAGGCAGGCAGGCAGGCAGGCAGGCAGGCAGGCAGGCAGGCAGGCGGGCGCAAAGCCTTTTGAAGATAATGTGATTTTTCATTTGCCTGATAAGAACGTGTCATGGAATGTT
Organism: Osmerus mordax; assembly: GCF_038355195.1. Lineage (NCBI taxonomy): Eukaryota > Metazoa > Chordata > Actinopteri > Osmeriformes > Osmeridae > Osmerus > Osmerus mordax. The sequence goes on along the minus strand of NC_090051.1, from coordinate 15,318,849 downwards.
TCATTATTTGGACACTAAGCGTTTTTCATAGATTACTTAGAGGAACAAAAATTAATCCAGCATCATATTATCTGGTGTTGAGAGGGAGCGCCGGGAGTAGACAGAGACAGTGCCTCTCTGGTCTGGGATTTCTACAGGGATCTGCTATGATTCTGATGACGCGCTCTGACGTCAAGTCAAGTAGCTTACAGCAGCTGTTAACTGTATTGCTTTTTCATCTATGCTTCTGACTATGAACTTTACTATTAACCACATGGTGCTGTACAGAATGATTTGACAGTCTCAATGATAACAAGTAAAAGTCAAGAAGGCCCTCTCAAATACCAATTTAACATACTTCTATGACGTATTACTCTTTGACCGCGTGATTATTATTACAGTTGGTGTGCTAGCCACCAATCAACACCCAGGCAATTTACCAAATGTGAACATTACAGCAGGTCAAAAAGCTATTCAGAGGACTTTCTCTATAAGCTCTGTGGAAGTGATTGTTTTCTTTCATGGAATTGCTATATACACTGCTTTGTATAAACATATGCAATGTGTGACTTTATGAGGGAAATCATGTCAAATGGTCTCTCAACATATTTTAATTAAAGCTTCCTCTTTGTATGCGATCCAAGAACAGGTCCTTTTTCCCCCACTTCCTGGTCATTTTTCTCCTCTGTTTCTCTCCTCCTTTTTTCCTGTCCACCCCACTACTTTCCATCTTACCACAGAACCGCAGCCGGTGATGTCATCGGGTCTGCTTCGGCAGAGAATAGTCTATTTTGTTCTGTGGAAGGATTTGACTTATTTGACTGGCTAGTTTGGGCCCGTTCGGCTGGGTCAGGGCAGGGAAATGGCAGAGATGAACAGATGAATACGGAGCAGTTGTTTTGTTCTCCTTGTCGTGGAAGAAAAACATAGATTTACAGACGTTGTCTCTGCAATGATAGGCTGCCAAGCTGTGTTAGCAGACATAAAGACTTCTGATTGGTTGGGCCAGGTCAGACTGACAACACAAAAAAAGAGAAAGAGTGAGCATGAAAGAGAGCGATGGAGGATAAAGATGAGCGGATGGACAGAAGCAAGAAAGGAGGGAGACGAGAGAAAGCATGACGGATTCAAGAAAAAGACGACAACAACGAGGGATAGCTTTCAGAGAACATCTACTGTGGTCCGTCCATCATTCTCTCCAACCCTTGTCCTGCCCACCCTGAGCATATCATCATCGTATAACCAACTTCATTCCTTCCACAACTAGTCCCTTCTTCTCTCCAAACAAACACAGTCCCAAACTCATTCCGCGTGTTCCCGGAGACATGGGCTTATCAGAAGGTCCTTCAACAATATTTGGATAACAAGGCTGAGCTACATAGTCGTTCGAGTCTCCATACAGTGCCTAATGCCTAACAAATGTGTTCCCGGCCAGCGTGCATGGGTCGGCGCTGCAGTGTTCCGAGTGCAGCCTGGTGAGCTCAAGTCAGGGTAATGGGTCAGATCCCTGTCCAAACAGTTGGATTAGAACCAACAGTGACCTCTTCTAGTCACATCATTTCGACCACATGGAGAGTGTTATCTCAAACCCAATGAGGCTTCCACACTGGAATGCATGTCAGATTCTCCATATCAAGCTCATTCTGTCTCTGTCTGTAGATGGATGTCTAGCGTTGACTACATCTTGTGAAAGGTTGTTAATAATGCTCTTTATGATTATTCCATTATCATGGGAAATCGGCTTTTCATCCTTGAGAGGTCTGCTACTTAGGTTGAAGGCAAGGCAAGGCGGGGTTATGAAGTAGACGTTCCCCCTCGAAAAGACAATGGTGTCATTGATGACTGCTGCACATCAGTTTGGTGTGTTTGTGTCTGTTGATGGGACTGAATGACAGGTCAGAGGTGATGTGTGTGGATGTTTGTGGATGTGTGTGTGTGTGTGTTTGTGTGGGGTTTCTTAGTTTTAGGCTAAAGAAGTGGGCATGCACAGTTTGTGGATGTTAATCAGGCTTCTGTAGGGGAAACCTGTGTGTCCGTTCTCCACTGTCACAGAAACAGCCTACATACATATAAGAGTCCTCTCATAGTTTACGATAAGCTTTTATCAACTAATCAGAAACGTTGAGGTCATCTCCAAACCTATCAAGAGCAGGCCTAGACTACATCTCTCTAGACCTTTTGTCACAGGAGAGCCAGCAAGATTGCCTAACTCACCTTGAAGTACCCAAATGCAGACCTCCTGTTCACGTGGAATCCACCTCTCCCTATGAAACCTTCATAACAGAGGAATGTGAGTGTTTATGTGTGTGACAGAAGCTCTAATGTGATAACTGACCCAGGTAATTGAAGGGATTTGAACACATGTGTCTGGGCCAGAACCAAGCCAACTTATCAATTTTGATTGGTTGTGGATCACCAATTGGTTGTGGGTGAGCAACCGGGTTACCACTGTAGTTTTGAAGGGAGTCGATTCCCTGTGCTCCAGTCTGGTCCTGGTTTCTGTGTTTGTGTACATGTGTGACACATGATATGGGAGAGCACCTTAGGTAGTCCTGTGTCCAACGGGCATGATCCTGCATGGGAACCAAGCAATCCCTGCTCTCAGTCTGCTCAATCACACAGACGCATAGCAGGATGTAGCTCTGTCTGCTAAAACTATCAGCTCCCCATGGCTACAAGGGTTATTTGTTTTGTAGACGGTAGCTCACAACAGAGGCTGTTTAACGGTGTCTTTCATAGGCCATTAGCTAGGACTGATAAGACTGTTGTTGAACATTGTGAAATGCTGTTGTCTGTGCTTGGAATCAATTGGTGAGAAAGCCAAAAGCAACATCTGATATGAGGACATCAACCGAGTGTACAACTGTAAAAGGAAATCCATGAATCGTTTTCTCTACTGTGACCTGTGAAGAGTATAAATACAGCTCTCATCTCCTTTCCTCTCCTTTCCTCTCCTTTCCTCTCCTTTCCTCTCCTCTGCTCTCCTCTCTTCGGATGTCTTTCTGTCTCTAATCAATAAACCAATCTCAGCCCTAAGCAGGATGACAGAGGTCAGCCCAAACAATGTCTGTGTGTGTGTGTGTGTGTGTGTGTGTGTGTGAGAGAGAGAGAGAGAGAGAGAGAGAGATTGTGTGTGAATATGAGTAAGTGAATGTGTATTTCTGTAATCCTAAAAGTCAGGAAAAAAACAACCCTTCTCGTCTAATTCTAGAGCAGGAATCAACGCAATCTCCCAGCCTGTCACAGTCGATCTCTCCTCTGTCCCTTTTCATGTTCCTGACACTCTTCTTCTGTTCATCCATCCATCATCGTGTCTGAGATGCTTTTAGTCATCTTCAGGCCGTCCTGTGTCCATACCGAGTGTGTGTGTCTGTGTGTGTGTGTGTGTATGTGTGTGTGTCTTCATCCTGTCCCAAATCTCTCCTGATCTCCGCCAGCCTGTCTTCCTCAGGGCTGGCCAAGACAGGTCGATGGCCTCTGTCCTGGACACTGTGGTCCATGGAACCTCTTTGTCTGAGACTGCTGGTAAGGGAAAGGTCACACCTTACTCTGTCCGATCAATGACCCCAGAGCCTAAAAGTCTGCCTACAAGCCAAACCACAGACACACACACACACACATTTACCACAACCCCCTTCTACGCCCTTGGCCCTCTGTTTCGAAGAAATCGAAACTCACTGATCAGAGTCTTAAAGGGGAGCGAAACAGGAAGTGACAGGTCACCTATGCAGCACCTCAAGACCTTAGGTGGCGAGCGTTGATCTAAGCTCCCTCACACAGAAGGATTAGAGACACACACTCCCCTGTGACTCACACCACTCATTCACACTCTGCAATCACAGGCTGATTGGATCATATTATAATATAGCTGCTGATACCCTGCCCTCCCACTACCAAGGGACCTAGGGTCACTTGATTGGCTCGTGACGGATTAGGTGCAACACCTGCCGGTTCCATGGGGTTCTCTGTGTGTGTCTGAGAGAGTGAAAAAGAGAAAAAGAAACTGGTTTGCCTCTCCAAATCTTATAATTAATAGGCTCATTACCTTTCAATCTCGCCTTGCTCCCTGAGCTGTCTGCCTCAAGGGAGCCAGGAAGACCTATCTGGCTGATGGAGACCCTCTGATCAGCTCGCAGACGGGGGCACTGGGGGAGGCCATGGGGGCAGGGGAAGGCTGGAGGGCACAGGGCAGATTGAGAGAAAGAGAGAGAGAGATAGAAGGAGAGTGAAAAAACAGTGAGCGAGTAAGAGAGATTGAAATAAAGAAAGAGAGAGAGAGAGAGAGAGAGAGAGAGAGAGAAATCAGAATGAGAAAGAGAGTGAGAGAGTGAGAGAAAAGGCCAGTGAGAAAAAGAGCAAGGGATAGAGAAAAAGAAAGACAGAGAGTGAGACAGAGGAAACGAACAGAGAATGAAGAGAGAGGGCTGGGCTGACCCTTTGCATAGTTAATTCTCTCTACTGAAGCCCATTCCCAGAGTGCTACTGAAAGACTGTTAACTTTCCATCTTCAGAGAAGGAGTGTCAGACGCTAGACGCACACACACACTTACACACACACGTACCCATGCATACACACAAACACACATATGCACACATGATGAGATGCAGTGAGATCCACACATCAGGCACTGGGGAAATTACACCAGCCAGGCAACTCCTGCTGACAAGTCTGAGCCTGTTTGTGTGTGTGTGTGTGCGTGGGTGTGTGGGTGTGGGTGTGTGTGTGCAATTATTAGTGTCTACGCTGGAGTGTTTGTCTTAGTATAGTCCTGTCTTTCGATCTTGCTTGTGTGAATATTTCAGGCAGGCATCTTTCCCGTCCTATTTTTCATCCTAATGATGCCCATGGAGAAAGTTTCATTACAGCTTATATAGTTTACCATCAGTTATTGTTTGTTTACTGTAGTTCATCATGGAAGCAGGTTAGGGTTGATCAGTGTGTTATGATCTTGCTTTAATGAGCTCCTGGCCAGCTTGACCTTGTGTGGAACAGAAAGAACGAGCCGTGGGAGAGAAGTGGGAATCGGAGGGGGGGAAAGAAATGGTAGAAGGAGATGGGAGGTGAGATGAGGTGAAACGTGGGGTTAGGGCGAGAAGGGGAGGCGGTGGTGAAACAGACTGCCGCAGACATTCAAAACAGCCTCATAATTCACATGATCGGACAGCAACCAGGTGATAGATGAGAGGAGCCGGGATGTATTGATGGTTGCAATGAGTGTCTTGAATTAACAAGCCTGGCCATTAAACTCAAAGTCTTGAACCACCCAAATTGCGATCAACTCTGAAAGACCCCCAAAGAACCTACCTCTTCCTTGCCTTTAGTCAACTCAAAGTAAACACACATGTGGGTGTAAAAATGTGTTTCTAATCCATTTAGAATGTTTCACTAGATGCAGAGCACACCACAATACATGTGTCCCTTTCAGTACATGGCATTGTTCTTATTTTGTGTGTACGTGTGTGTGTGTGTGTGTGTGTGTGTGTGTATGTGGACAGAGAGTGGGACTAATTGTCCGGCATGTTTAGCCCACCCACATGTTAGTGAGGCTGTGAACTGGGCGGACACAGAGACCTAGCATCCACAGACGAGGGCTCTAATAGGCTGATTGATTGTTCTCGCCCGTTCGGCCGACATTTTTAATGCTCCCATCTTTGAAAGGAGAAAGGGAGGGGGAGGGAGCAGGAATGGGGGAGGGAATAAGGGGGAGACGAGGGGAGACGAGGGGAGGGAGTGGAGGCGGAGGATGTAAATAGAGAGAGAGAAAAGAGAGTGAGAGAAAACAGGGATGAAGAGTAAGAAAGAGAGAGAATGTGAGAGTAACAGAGAAATGAAAAGAGAGAAAAGAAAGAGATGTAGAATTAGAGAAGAAGAGAGAGAGAGAGAGAGAGAGAGAGAGAGAGAGAGAGAGAGAGAGAGAGAGAGAGAGAGAGAGAGAGAGAGAGAGAGAGAGAGAGAGAGAGAGAAAGAGATGTAGAATGAGAGAAAAAGAAAGAGAGAGAGAGAGAGAGAGAGAAAGCATAGAATAAAGGAAAGGGGAAGAAACCTCCAGTTCAACCAGGCAGAAGTGAGATGCACTTTGTCCTCATTCTCCCTGCCTCTCTCTCTTTCTCTCTATCTCTCTTACTCTCTCTATCTCTCTCTCTCTCTGTATGGGACACCGGGTGCAAGGCAAGGGCAAGACATGACTCACTTTGAAGAGTCAACAATAGATGCAAATTGCAACCAACCGCTAAGCCCTCTTCCTGCATAAATTACATCTTGAAGAAGTGTTCCACATTTAAGATGCTATAGCTGCTTGCTGGAAGTCTTTTTGGAAGTCTTACAGTAAATTCCTCCATGTGACGCGCATGCAGGCCTTTGCATAACACAATTTAGTTAAAATGCCATTTGAAACTGGGGTATACCAAACTAGATTGCCTCATCCACCTACTGAAACAGTCTCTTGGGAGATAAGTTTACAATTATCATACAAACCAGAGCTGCAGTCTTGACACTTAACGTATGTGTGTGTGTGTGTGTGTGTTATGTATATATTTGTGTGTGCGTGTGTGCGTCAAGTCTGCATGTGTGAAAATTAGTGTGGAAGTCTATGACATCTCAAACACTCCTACAGTTTATCTATCCTCAATAGGTTATTATTTTCTCAAGCCCTTTTGTACAGACCCTGACCCAGCTCAATGATGAGCTAAATAGCGGAATGAATGAGCTAATTAGCTTTTGGTTCAGATGAGGGTTGTTCAGCCTGCGATTGACTTATTATGTTAAAGGATAATAAGAGGCTAATGGAGGAGCCTGCTGAGGTAATGGAGAGGCAGGTCTGAGTTAGCACAATGCTAACACTAGCATGCTGTTAACATCCAGGCAGAAACAAAGAGAAAGAGAGAGAGAGAGTGGACAGCAGGACAGACAGAAAGTCAGTAAGACAGAAAGACAAACAGACAGACAGACAGACAGGGGAGAAAAAAGCATTTGAGGAAGGGTAAAATAAAGAGGAATGAAAAGGGGCAATATGGACAGATAAAAAAAGAGAAAGAAAGGAAACTTAGAGTGAGATGGAAGGAGGGGCAGCCGAGAACAAGGTCCACGTCAAACCAGCCTCTATAAATAATCCTGCATGTCCACACGTTCCAGAAAGCGCCTGTTTGGTGTAAGAATGCAAATTCCGCTAGGGTGCGGAGAGGAGCGGAGGAGATGGGGGAGGAAGAGAGGATGAGGAAAATAACTACTATGTCCTTGTGTGGGTGTTTCTGCTTACGCGGGCCAAACGAACTTCCTCCCAGCTGTCTATCTGTCTGAGGGGTTGCGTGGACTGAGGTGCCTGGGTACCTACCTGAGCTGAAGGACGAGGGAGGGAAGGAGAGGGAAGGGGAGGGAGAGAGAGAGAGAGGAGCAAAGGAAGAACGTCTGACGGGGTAATTGATGACTGTTGTTCGAGCAGCTTTCAGAAGCGCATCATACAGTATATCTAGAGGGAGAGAAGAAATGGAAAGTGCCAGAAGAGAGGAGCGGGGGGAAGGGGGGAGGAGGGCCGAGAGAACGGAAGTCGTTAAAGGAGAGTGACAGGCTCAGATACATCCTGGCACTTGCCCTCTCTGAAGGTGAGAGGACTGGGGTGAAGGCTCTGAGCCTTCTGGGATGAGTGGACAGTAAGGTGTGGAAACAGGTAAAGGAACTTACAAGTATGTTCAGGAATGCCTCCAAGAAGGGAATATCAGAGGCTCCATCATTGCATCGCTAGCCCACATCTCGGCCCCTGACCCAGCCTGGCCCCAAACCTGGGGCCTATTGTTCTTCAGGGGCAGTTCCCCAGATGTAGCTGTGTCTTTATGTAGATGTGTCTCTATGAAGATGTGTCAGTCACTCCATCGTGTGCATTTGCTCTCAGTTGCATGTGTGTCCCCCCCCCCGAAAGAGAGTGTGTCGTGTGTTCTGCCGAATGCTTTAAATCTCTCTTCTCATTTCTCAGCAGGTCTTCCTCCAGTAGGGGGTACGGACTCCATGTGTTTGCGATCCGCTGCTGCAAAAGAACCATGGCTTCACACTCTTTTCTTCTCCCATGTGTGTGCGCGTGTGTGGAGGTATGTGTGTGTGTGTGCAGGACTGGCCGTCGGGAGAGTCGGGAGATTTCCCGAACGGCCGTCAAACGACCGTGGCATAATGCAAAAAAAAATATATATATATAATAATAATACGCGGCCGTGGGCCGGTCTGCGTTTCAAAGTCCCGTGCCGTTTTTTCAGTCCCAGTCCAGACCTGTGTGTAAAATGTGGAGCTGTTCCCTTTAAGACTAAACAGGGGGTAGAGAGTGTACTTCTTCAGAGACGCTGTCACCTCGTGTGCCAGTGTAAATGTTTACGTGTTTCAGTGGACGGGTCCTCACAGTGTGGAGCCGCTGTTTCGGCGCCTTTGGCTCCATCATCGTGAGAGTGCATAAGCACCGTCCTTCCCACTTCTCCCTGAAAGACGTGCTATTTTGAGCCACTGTCCCTGTTTGCGTGCGTGCCGTCGGGTGTGTGTGGCTGATTTGACGGCATGGCACCTGCAGGGGGAGCGTGTGTTAGTTAGCGTGTCATGCCGAGGGTCTTTAGCAGGCCTGCAAAGTCACCCGAGATGCACAGACACACACACGCACACTGCAATGAGCCCTCAGGACAGTGCCTCGGGACTGGTGGTGTCATTGAGGAACGTGTCAGGATTTCCTATTGCAGACAACACTTATGTTTGTGCTGTCAGAGGAAGCTAGGTAGGTGTGTGTGTGTGTGTGTTCTGTGGTTTGGTGATGTAGGGAAGGGCTGTTGCTTGGAGAGTTACATCAGTAAACCCTGCTTACAGAAGTCCCTAAACCCCTGTAAGCAAGGCTGGGCTGGCTTTAGTACACAACATACACACACACACACACACAAACACATTCATGAACCAAGACACACACGGGCACACATACACTACATGCACACTTCTCAACACACACTTTCTGCACACTCTGGCCCAGTCCCACTGCTAGTAACACTATAAGCCCATAGTCTTGGGTGTTGATTAAGGCCCAGTGTAGGCTGTCTGAGTGTGTGTATTTATGTGTGTCGGGGGATGGGGGTGGTGGGTTCCTTGTGTTGAATTTGTTTGAGGTGAGGATTTCATAAAATGGAAAGAAAAGAGTTAGTGTGCGTGTGGCTGTAGGTGCATGTGTATGTGTTTTATGTGCACATTTGTATGTGTGTGTGGGGGTGATTAAAATATTGTGTTTGAAGAAGGCCTTGGCTGGGATTTGGCTTGCTGAGTGTTTGTGAGGGCTGGGGATTCCATGGGCAAACACAAAGCAAACAGGATTTTCCAGCATGTCGAAAATATGGTGAGGTGAGTGTGTATATGGCTGTGCTTGTGGGTCTGTGTGTGTCCGTGTGTGTGTGTAAACACGATTGTTCCAGCTTGTCGCAGGACTGAACGAAGAGCAATGCTCTGGATGCCCACAGTAAGAAAAGAGCCCCACAAAGACTGAAGTCCCCCTCCCAACCCCCCCCACACACACACACACACACACACACACACACACACACTCACTCACACACACACACACACACACACACACACACACACACACACACACTCACTCACACACACACACACACACACACACACACACACTCACACACACACACACACACACACACACTCACACACACACACACACACACACACACACACACTCACTCACTCACACACACACACACACACACACTCACAGACACACACACACACACACACACACACACACACACACACTCACACACACACACACACACACACTCACACACACACACACACACACACACACTCACACACACACACACACACACACACACTCACACACACACACACACACACACACACACACACACTCACAGACACAGCAGTGTCGTCTCACAAAGAATAGTAAATGCAGCCAAAAGCTGTGGGCTAGCAGGTTCAGCACAACCACTCTGAACTCTTCTTTGCCGGGCTCCTTTGTGTGTCCAAACAAACCAGCCGGGTCGGGGACCTGGCTGGTTTTGGAGGGAAAAGGTTTTCAAGACCTTGTCTGCAAACTCCGAGGTGTCAAAACAGATGCCGTAGCGGCAGAGAAGGACATTTTGGAAAAGTGGAACGTGTTTATTTTCAGGCGAACGCTCCACTGTGTCAGTGAAAGTAATTAGCAGATTTTCTGTTATTGTAACCACGGCAGACCTCGGTCGTGTTCAACTGGAATCCTCAGATGAGGAGTGAGAAGGCGGTCAGGAATTTAATAAAGGTCTTTGTCTGTGCTGGTAGAGCACCGCGAATCTCCCTCTCATGTTGTTAGAGGGTTAGGTGGCATCCAGGGATATGACAGGAAAACAATCAGAGGCATACTCATTAAGAGAAGGAGAGAGACAACCCGACGTGTAATAGACGCTCAGATGTCCGTCGTGGAAATTCACAGAAAGATCATGTGTTTATGTGCGGTGAGTTAATAGATGACTAACACCTCTCTCCCTCTCTCTCTCTCTCTCTCTCTCTCTCTCTCTCTCTCTCTCTCTCTCTCTCTCTCTCTCTGCACGTGTGTGTGTATTAGACAGTGATACAGTAGGTTCCTGTTTGTTTTTTTTACCCATTCCTGAGAGAACAAAGAGGGGATCCAAGTTTCCCTGGGGAGGAAAATAAATAGAGTGAGCAGACAGGCACAAACACCTCACAACAGAGAGTGTGGATCGGCACAGGTCGCTGTAGCACTTGTTTAGGTGTCAAGCTGAAGTGTTTGTGGTCTTGAATGAGATATTTTAAAACAATATTTATCTATTTGTTGTTGTTTTTGACAGTAGAATACAATTTCAGACATAGCTGAGTGTCAATAAATTACCAGCTAGCTGGTGAACCATTCACCAGTCAGCCAGGGTAGAGGGATCTATGTTCTAGCTTGTCCTACAGGAGCACAGGAAGACAAAAACACATCAGGAGAGGAGAGAGGCTTGATTGCTAGCAGATTTCTGTTTAGTTTCTGGGTTGGTTTTAAAGAGTGGGTTAGCATTCATGCTGAGAGCTGGTATTGTAGCAGTAATAGGCCATTATATTGGGGTTAAGAGCCTGAATGGGAGTGGTCCTCCCCTGGCTTGCCCCTGGGCTACCCAGCCAGCCGGCTAGCCTCGTTAGCATTAGCATAATCGCTGGACACCGGAGCGCCACTGAGGATAGTGAGTGGGTTGTCTGGATAGGAATCTCATTGCCCCCTGACCAAGGCTTAATTCACTCTCACTGCAACGAATCGAGTGGTTTTTAAGATGCAGGAAGTGATGCTGAGCGCTGGAGAAGGCCTGCGGTTTGTAGGGCAAAGCTGGGAGACACGTCTACTCCGAAGAAAAACTCTCCTTCTGGAGGGTTGGGGGTGGGGGGGGGGGGCATGGGAGGAAGAGGAGGGGCGGACAGAGGCTAGACAGAACAGCAGGACGCATGCACGCATACACGCTTTCACGTACGGACGCGCCCACACACACACACACACAGACAGACAGACGCACACACATTCTCCCACGTACACGCAGACACACACAGAAGCAGGAGGACAAAGACGGCAGACAGCGGCGCCACGGTGCAAACTGTAGCGTACGGTCATCGGTGTTCCCACCCGAAGAAAAGACGGAGGAAAGAAAGAGTTTGAATGGGAGAACAACCACGCGTCTGCAACTCTAAATGATCCTAATAATGAGCCTTTAGAACACGACTGACCCACCTACCAGCACAATCTCTGTAAATCTCCCCGTTCACAAAAGAGAGCGGGAGGGAGGGAAAGAGAGAGAGAGACATGTGAAAAGAGAGACCTACTGCAACTTATCCACAATGGTTGTACCAGCGCAGCCTCACCCCTTTCCCTTCTTCTCTCCATCCCTCCCTCTCTCATCCTCTCTTTCTCTCTCTCTCTCTCTCTCTCTCTCTCTCTCTCTCTCTCTCTCTCTCTCTCTCTCTCTCTCTCTCTCTCTCTCTCTCTCTCTCCTGGGACGGGTCCTATTTTAAATTTAATGAAAGAGAAGAAAACACAGAGCTGCATCCAGCACAAATGGGGCCCCAGAGAATCCCAAAACCAATTTGTGTCGGACAATATAAAACAACCGCGGATGTGCGCTGGCGAGATGGAGGGAGAGGGAGGACGGAGGGAGGGAAGAAAGATAGAAAGAGAAAGGTGAGTTCTTTATTCTCCATCAGGATTAGTCCCAGGTTAGCTCTACTCCAACCTCTGGGGGGATTTCCCGGGCATTGCCCGCCCAAGTTCTTGGGCCGACCCTATCGATTACGGCTGAGCCAAATCAAATATTCACTTTGCAAAGGCTTTTCGTAAACATATACTCTGGAACCAGACCTGGTACAGTTTAACTAGTTCGATTTACTGGACTGTGTACATAACTTTCAACCTAAGTGGCTATGCCATATTTGACTCTATAATTCATGCAGCAACATATTTTCAAACGTCCTCAAAAAAACATAAATGTTGTCCTTGAATCATCCATGCTTACCCCATGCCCTTTTCCTGTAGAGATTTTTTTAACAACTTGGTGGGGTGTGAAAGTAAGGTCAGGTGTGGAGGGATAGTTTAACATGACACCGAGCTCTATGCCATCGAGCTACACTCTGGGTAAGCCTGCCTCTGTAGGCCTGTGATCTAAGGGAGGGGGTGGAGGGGCGCGGAGGTCAGTGGCCTTTTCGTGGCTCCTGAGAGGAAACTGCTCCCAGACATGCCCATACCCTCCTCCAGCTCCAGTCTCCAGCACTCAGGCCCATTGAGACCCAGGCTTCGTTCTCCCCGGTCCATTCAGGACCAGTCAGCAGGCTTACACAGCCATTGAACTCTCCCTAACCCACTAATCAGACCTCTCCTCCTTTCAGTGCAGACATAAAGACTGTCTTGACCACCATTTTGTAGGTCATCCACTGAGGCCTTTGTGTGGATCAGTAAGAGAACCTCCTCCTATTGAGTCAACCGGCATCAGCTACCCCTCCCTCACCCCCTTCACAGATGGAACTGAGGCATCCGGTATATTAAGCTGTCAGTGCGCATCTAAATCTGTTCCTATTTTGCAGCGCAGTCTTCTTCAGAGCGGCTTTTGTGTGAGGTATTCAGTGGCAAAAAAACCCCCAGACTCACTCACACCAACAAAATGAGATGCAAATCTGACTACTCTGTTGGCAATGGATGTTGGTGTGTGTGTTGCATGTGTGTATGTGTGTGTGTGTGTGTGTGGTGTGTGTGAGTGTTGGGGGCTGGGTGGGGGGGGGGGGAGTGTGGTTGAGGTGCCTGGATGATTGGGAGTCTAATGCCTACAGTTTGGTCTCAATCTGCAGCAGAGTAGCCACTCAGTTCGGCAATGTTAGCTAGCTAGCTAACACAGTTGTTGGTGTGAGGCCATTGTGAGGCTCTGGCAGGGAAGTAAAGCACAAAAGGAACCCAGACAATGCCTGCCGTTTAACCAGTCTAGAGAGATGCACAGACACACAGAAGATCTCACACACGAAGGCATGCAAAAAGAAACACAAAGTAAACCCCGAGCCATTAAGGGAGGCAAGCTGAGAGAGGAGAGAGAAAAGGAGAAGGGGAGAGGAAAGAGAGCAAAGAAATTAAGCAGGGATACGAGTTGGGACTGGAGAAGAACTCTAGCCCTATTCTACCCTCGAAACAATCCCTCGCTCACAGGCTGGATTAACATCTCTATTGGGAGATGAGCTAAGCAGAGCTGTTGATTGGTAGAGACTTCTGCTGTGGCCCAAGTCCCAGACTATATACCAAAGCCCAGAAACCAGACCAAAGACCTAGAGACTGGAGCCCGGACACCAAGTGCCACACTAAGGCTCTAACCGTCCATTCTTCACCCGAGACGAATACAAACACGACTGCGATATAGAGTAACGCCAAAACACAGTTTGCGGGGGGTCTCGAGGGCCTGGGGGGCTTTAGACTGTGGGGAGGCAGGGACTGCTGGGTGTAAGAATGGAGGGTGGAAATGAAGGGCTCAGTGTGTCAGCTCAGGTATTTAAAAGGGAAATGACCTAGGACGTACAGTAAAGCTCTCTGCTGTTTCTGAAGGCTACTCAGACTGAGGTAAGCCCCTGTGTGCCACACAGACTTGGGAGAGGAGGAGAGAAGAAGAGGAGGAAGGAAAAAGAGCCGAGGGGAGAAGACAGGAGGACCGGTGGAGAAGGTCAGATGATGAGAGACTGAGATCCAGAGAAATCCAGCAAGATCTATCCACGTGCATCCAGAGAGATCCATTCCTTGATAGGAACATGGACTTGCTTTCGTTTTTATTTTAATTAAAGAGTCTTCGGAGGTTTCACAAGGCTGTTGTTCTAAATATAGTGTCAGGACTCCAAAGCATCTCTCTATCCAGGCTTCATCCTGGTGTAGACCGCACACAGAATAGCCAAGTCACGTCTGACCATGTTTTCATCTTTCAAAATGGATGCCACGTCTCTCTGTCACGGTCCAACGCTGAAATATGAACCAATTAACAAACACAGTGCCTCTCTGTTATTAATTACTCGGCCCAGAATTAAATCTCATCGAACTGGAGCTGCAAGACTAAAGGTATGTACGTCCCATGGCAACAGCACGGTGAAATGGCTTACACATGTATCCTCGGTGAGCCTCTGTCTTCTCACATCTCTCTCTCTCGCCCATTAGCTCCCACTCGTTTCTCACCCGGGGCCTGGTCTCTCTCTCTCTCTGTGCTAGAATTCAAGCTTTAAGCTAAACAAACAGTATTCGGTTACCGCCTCATATTTGTCATTCAGTCTGGTAATCATTTGTGGTAGATGATCGAGGAAACGGTGACCCGTCCGAGCCTCACTGATGGTGTTATCACATGAAAATGGCATAATTACACCGTGCGTATAGTTCTGGTTAAGTAAACCTACAGTAGGTGTCTGGTTGCTGTGGTCGCCTCCCCTGAGCATCCCACTTATGCTGTTTTAGCTGGACTGGCTGGATCCTTCTCTCTCTCCCGATCGTTAGCTGGATCCTCGTTTCAGTTTCATAATGGACACCATTTGTGAAGCCTCGTTTAAACACTTCTCAACTCGGCACAGAAGTGTTTGTGTAATTCCGTGGGTGTGTGGGCGTGCGTGGGCCTGTGTGTGGGGGGGTTGTGTATGGTCGTGTGTGTGTGAGAGAGAGAGAGAAGGAGAGAGAGAGAGAGAGACAGAGAGAGAGAGAGAGAGAGAGAGACAGAGAGACAGAAAGACAGAGAGACAGAGAGAGAGAGAGACACTAAACATTGAATTATTTATTTAATAATCTCTACATTTTGTTTTCAAGTTTTGTCTTTACAGTTGACTGATGTACTGAACATTTGCAACATTGTTTAACTGCCGTTATATACTGTACAGCATAGTGGGCTACAACATCCCAACATTCAGTACTTCCTCTCTGGAACTTAGTAAGATTAGAAATACTGTTGTATTAGGAAAACAATAACTATAATGCTCAATTGTTTTAGACTTTCATAAGACTGATAGCATCTATGAATCACAGTGGATGGCTAATGCGTAGGAAGTGAGAGGGGAACAGCAGCAAACAGCTTTGAGCTGCAAATACCAAACACATTAAAGGCTGGACCAGGTCCAGACAAATCTTTCAATTACACAGAGTGAGTTCTGCTCTGCTGTGTGGGCAAGATGGACAACTTGGAAATGGAGCCATAGACCGGACAATTAAACTAATCTATAGATTTAATTAAAAGAACACTATAGGGAGTGTGTGGTGTTCGCGCAATGATGTGAGTAACCGACAAGTGTCGGCCCACAAATCGAAGCTTCTGGAACAATCAGTCCTAAAAGCATGAGCATAAAGCATGGCCGCAGATGCGGGAGAGGCGCCCGCTGGATGCAGACCAAGATGTATCGTCTCGGAGACTGAACCAGCTTCGTCAGAAGCATCAAGTCCCGGCAGAGCCCTGTGGGATTATCCATGAACGTGGATGGTCTGAGTATTAATCTAATATAATGATTGATTGGGGGGAACGATGCACTCGTTCCATTACAGAAAGCCACCACCGTCAGCCCCAGCGCCAACACTCAGTCTTCTCTTCGTCTCCTAGGCCCCAGCCCCATGACCAGCCCTGGCCCTCAGCCTCCGTTCCAGACCCAGCCTCTGTCCTCGGCATAAAGACAGCTCTGTCAGCCTGATCCTCTCAGCTGGACATGTGGTTCCTATTCAGCCTGCTGTTTAGCCAGTGGAGGCCCAGATTAACATAAAAGCGCGTGTAGCCGTTCTCACATTCGGAGCAGTGCCCCGGGGGCAGGAGGAGGGGGGCGGCCACTCCTGGCTTACCTCATTAGAGGATTCCTTAAACGCCTGTTTACCTTCCTAAGTGTGCATCACAATGAGGTATGTAGCAGCAAGGCAGGGTCTGGTAATCACACACTGGGCCCTGTATAAGAGTCCAAGCTGGATCAAGGAGGCAACACAGACATACACACAGACAGACACACACACACACGTACACACCACACACCTACACACATGAAAACATGCACTCATGTACACCCACCGAATACACACAGACACTCGCTCACGCACTCACAACGTCCCAGTGGCCTCATTGTCACTGACGGCGAGAGTGTGCGGATAATCATGTTTCTAGCTTCAGGCTGTCCTCCACAGGAAGCAGGTGAAGCAGGGCTGGACCCAGGATTTCACAGCCCCGGCTCCTGCTACCTCCCATCCGTGGCGCTCAGCATACACTAAGCATTTAAGGCAATAGCACCATTCCATCACCGCCACCATCCTGCTTTAAATGAATGTAAACAGTGGACGTGACCACTGACCATTGTCTGAAGATCTAAAAGCAGGCTTCAGCACACGCATGTGAAGAGGAGAATGTTCCATTCTGGTTTGGTAATGCTCAGCACAGCAGCCCTGACCAGTCAACGTGGAGAGAACAGTATAAACACATTCACAGGTGAGGCCCATTTTCCAGCTATTTCCCCTTAAGTTTGACCTGGTGACTTGTGTTTTTTGAATACCGAGTAGCTTGTTACAGTGTGTGTGTGCGTGTGTGTGTATGTGTGCGTGCTTGTGTGTGTGTGTGCATATGTGTCTTCTGTACGGTTATGTATACAGTACAGGATGTCTCTGTGTTTTAAACCAAGCAGGCGTCCCTTCAACAGTTAAAGTGGGGGGACTTCAACTGTTTAACGATTTACAACCCAGCTTAGAAACACCCGGCTTGTTCACCTTTAAAGCAATTTAAACAGACCTTTCTCTACCTGTCACTGGCTGGAACTGAGGGGGGAAGACTTTCAGAGTAACACCGCTGCCTGGTTCACAGGAAAAGGGCAGAAATAAATTAGCCTTTTGCCAGAGAAAAAGGGATATAATTCTATGCAGTTTGATTAAATCATAATGTGTTTCGTAATGAATCTTCTAGTCCTGATTTCATTACTCAGGGACTGTTATCTACGCTAAATATAGCCTCATCATAAATTCCATTTCTGTCTGCTTTATTCCTGATGAAATTCCATTGAGCGTGTGTCAGGTGTATATTTAACAGCTGGGGCTGTTCAGACAAGGCTTCATCCTCTGAAGGCCTGACTTCATCCCTGCTTCCTAGCAAGTTATAGCCCCGGTTTGAATCCACTAGCCAGAGATAAAGGATGGCTTTTGAAATTGGAAATTAAAATGAATTAAAGATGAGTGAAGCACTTTGAAGAGTTCAATTATTTCGATTACGGGATTCAAGAAGCCCACAATGGTGTCCATTCATTCTTAGAAGAGGTCAACTTCCACTATACTGCCAAGTATTTCTTTGTAGGCTACTGCAGACCTAAGAACTCGCCTCTCATTTCAATGCTTCTCAACACACAACCTCAATGATATTCATTATAGTGTTTGGATCCTCCATTACTTTGTCTGATTGCTCATTTGAAATGTAACATCTAATCATCTTCAATGGTCGTTTGGTAGCAAATGTAGCAATGAAACAGAGAACATTTTTAATTAGGATTGGGAATAATGAACTTGACCTGGGGGTCCTGATTGAGACCCCTAATCAGAGCCGATGAGCTAATCTATCTGACAGAGGGGTCAAATGTCAGGGATTAACCACTGACAAGAGACAGGTTTAATGAATAACAATGGGAAGATTAACTATGAGTCAACCTGATAGGTCAATCTGATGCAAAATATTGATGGGCCTGTTTGAAATCCTGTAATGAGAAAAGATGCTTTTGTTTCCATCTCAGTGCGTCCCTGGTGCACCATGGGGAAGGTGTTTAATTCCAGGTATTTGCTAGATTCAGATGATATCTTTTAGCCAGCAGGAGAGCACGGTCTTCTTAATCTACTTCAAACATGCCTTGCACATTTAGAGTGCACAGAACTGAGATACACTTGAGAGAAATCACTTTATAAATCACTGAGTGATAATAAATACAAAAATCTCTAACATAAGTAACACTGTTATTCATTCAAACCACCACTGCATCTACCATCTACCCATACCATACCCATCAGGCCATCTACCTGGTGGCCCTATTGGTCAAATGGGCTCTCTGGGTTTGAACAAGTAAACAATCAGTGTGTGTGTGTGTGTGTGTACTGTATGTTTTCATATCTGTGTGGTCTCCCACCAAGGGAGTAGGTTCCAGCTATGACAGGGGAGCACCTGCTCGGTTGCCTCGGTAACAGCTGGTGCGGTGTGTGTGCATGTGTGTGTTGGGTTGCGAGGGAGGAGGGGTGTTTCTCGGTCTCTGAGATCTCTCTTTGGAAGTGAAAGTATGAGACGTCAGAGAACTATAAACACCCAGATCGCACCTCAGATCTGAACTCCAGCTTCCAGTGACTATACCCTGGCCTTCCAGTTTGAACACGGTTTGCAGGATTGCAGGACAAAACACAAATTTTTTATATTTAATTTGCATCGAGTTGTCTCCTGTCAAGTCTTGTCAAATCATATCCGCTTGTCTGAACTATGTCTTTCTATCAGTCGGTGTGTTTTGACTGTTTGCTTTGTGTGTTTCTCCAGTAAACCTCTGCTTCCTGAGGGTATCTGGGCCAGGCCAGGGAGAGGTCAGATGTGAGGTCCACTCAGCTATGTTTGACCTATGGGTCATGGAAAATCTGTTGAGGGAGATAGCTGTGTGTGTGTGTGTGTGTTGTCTTTTTGTATGTGTATGTTGGTTTAAACCTTAAATCTTGTGTGTTTGAGTGTTTAGTGGTATCCCCTTGCATGTGTGTGAGTGTGTGTATTTGTGTGTGTGCGTGTGTGCATGATGGTCAGTCGAGGGTTAAGCAGACTGTTTGCCTGTGGCTGGATGACTCCCCAGTAGATAAATCGGTCAGTGCCTCTGTCTCCACACACACAATAGGGATTACCATAAACCCTATGGCCAAAGGCCAAATATTAGTCTTTATTTATGTATGGATTATTTAAAGAGATAATTAAAGATAGCATGGTTGGCTACAGAATCCACTCCTCCTGTGTCTATTATCTCCAATTTCCTAACTAAACATTTATCTTTAATGTTTGAGAAAATATTGTCTTGTCAGGGCAAAGACATAAATTGTGTACATGTTGTAAACAAGAATTATATTCCCAAATTTTTTTTTCTTCCAATTTTGAAAAAGTTTTCATACAACAAACATTGCTAATTGAATACTGTTGTCTGCATACACGGACACAATTTATGTATTATCACACATATACACAATCACACACACACAGACAGCAAGTCCAAAGTGAGAGACTGGATTTAGGAGAACATGGCAAGGGAAAAAAGCAGGGAGAAGGCGACAAATATGTAGAGCGAAAAAGAGGATGGAGAGTGTGAATGTAAGGGGGAACCCGACGTGTAAAGAATGGAGAGGGAAAGAGACAGATAATCAGAGAGAGACCGAGAGACATATTAGTACAGTGTATACATGGACCACAACTCAAATGGATACAAATAGTCTAAGAGGAGGATATCAAAAGAGGATGAGTGGGAAATGTACAAAGCTGTGAGGGCATGACAGACAGGAAATGAGAAGAGAGGTGAGAGGTAAAGAGAGATGACTTCATGGAGAAAGAGATTTCTCTCTTTCTCCATGAATATCCTCTCTGTCTATCATCAGTTTGGTTCTGTGATTACAACATTAGACAGATTAAGTATACATACTTAATATGTGAATACACACACACACACACATATACACACTCTCACAAATACTGTACACACCTCCAAACCAGCTGCATCACCAGGAGGGTCTTTTGTTCATCCCTACATGCATGTAATTTGTTCTCTCTCTCTCTCTCCCGAAATATCCTCCCTCTTCATCATGCATTTAATTCATCTCTCTCCTTCGACCACTCACCTCATTTCCCTTTTCATATCACCACCACCTCTCTCTACTTTATCTGTCTCTCTCTCTATCTCTCTCTCTACCTCTGCTCTTTCATTTATTTTGCTCTCTCGTACTCTGTCATTAGTGTGTAATTTTGGTGCAGAGATAAGGGGTGAACTGAACTCTGAAGGAGCCATTCGAAGAGACTGGACTGGACATCTCTGCTCTCTGGAAAAGCTGGACATAATGCACTAAGAGCAGCCAGACCAGTGATCCTGGGCTGGGATTTAGTGGAGTTCAGCAGGGCAAAGTTCAATTGATGATCCTGAAGGTTAGAACAGGAGGACGGGCATGTTGATGTCTGGTGGCATGTGCTGTGACCCCAGACAACAGACACTTATTGCCTGTCTCCTCTGATAATCCCGCCTATCTCTTGCTTTCTCTCCATCTGTCCCATTGTCGATGTCTCTCTCTATCTCTCTCTATCTCTCTCTCTCTCACACACACACACACACACACAAAGCCACAACTGTCTACTCTGCATAATGCATACTTAGCTCACCCCTGAGTTGGGGGTGAACAAGGACATTTCAACCTTCGATAGAATCTGCCATCTCCTCTCTCACTATTCTGTTGTCTGTGCCTCACACCTAGCCTGCAATCTACAATCTGGTCTGGTTCCTCCATGTCCAGCAGTTTTTTAGTACCAGGTGATGTGTGCTGTTAGAGGGAGTGATGAATTTCACCTCTTTTGTAATTATCGTATGTCCTGTGGTGTGAATAATCGACACCAGACTCAGAAACAGAACAACCTGGAGCAAACCAAGGGATGGTTTTGTATTTTCTTATATTCTCTGATGTTTCAACATGTGTGTGTTTGTGTTCTATATGTACTGTACATGTGTACTTGTATGCGTATGTGTGTGTGTCTGCGTGTTTGGGTGTGTGTATGTGTGTGTGTGTTTATGCATGTGCCCAGAGAGTGTGTGTGTGTGTATGTGTGTGTGTTGACATCTGGATAGCAAACTTTATCCCTACCATTCTTCACATATTTGCCATTGAAGTGGCAGTTTATCATGTTTAAATGTTTCCACATATTCTTCACCAAACACAGTAGTAACCCTAGCTACATCTGAGAGCAAACTATGACAGGAGAATGAATTGTGTGTGGAATACTTTGAGTAAAAATAAAACCTTTTTCCCAAGCTGTAATTTCTGCTTCTTTAGTCTAGGTGGTCCTATCGGTTGAGCCATTTTGAGTCTTGCTGAGGATTCAAATACAGTCAGTCCTTTCTACTTTTTACCATTGTTTTTGGGATTCAAATACTGTCTAATATGTTCCGTACCAAACTGGACAAGATCCATTCGTGGTTGACTAACTAATCTGTTTTATGATATAGTGACAGGCTTACTCTGCATGATTTTGGCAATGCACAGAACAAATATCCCCACAACATATGTACTGTAGGATAATAATGTTGCCTTAATGTGAATTTAAAGACTGATGTTGGAGTTAACTGATCTCTTGGTTCATGATACACAATGTGTATGAGGGTTGTCTTCTTCCAGTCTAACCTCACTGCCTGTTAATAATTTTAAACTAGACTTGGGTCAGTCCATATACATGTGCACATACACAGACGCACCGACACATTTGGACTAATTGCAGTATTGGAGCAGCAGTTGTTTGACTGTTTCGCTGAAAAGTTAATCGTGTGGACAGAGAGAGTGAACTAATTATCTGGTCGATGTTTTCCCAGTGAGGTCCAGTAATTTAGCAGCAATTGACCTCCTGGAGTTTGCCTGCGAATGAAAACATGTAGGCCACTGTGCTAACGAGCAGGCTAACGACCCAGGGATTGGCCCCTCTCTGCTCTGCTCTCCTCGACTCTCATCTCTTCCTCTGTCCCCCCCTCTCTCCCTCTCTCCTTTCCTAGTCTCCCTTTCCTCTCCCCTCCTCTCCCCTCCTCTCCTCTCCTCCCCTCTCATCTTAGTACCTTTGGTTTTGTCCAACTTTCTCTCTCCTCTCCTCTCCTCCTCACCTCTTCTCTTTTCTCAATTGTCTCTATTTCTCTCCTTGTATCCAACAGGCACACCCCCCCCCCCCTCCTATTAGCTCCAATTTGCCATTCCCCTGCCTCAGTGACAGTGACACTCCCTGGCACAAGCTGTTTGTGTGACAAACTGTGTAATGATTTGGTCGCCCACAGTGATGTGTGAAGGTTGTTATCCCATGTAACAAGCTGTTCAATATCATTGATTGAAATAACAGGGAAACAGTTCTTTTGTCTGTAGTTTCCACTGCTATTACAGTAATGTGTGCCCAATAGAATCTGCCTGAACTGCACTAAAGACCATAGGCCATAACCTGCTAAGCTAAAGCCTAGGGAGCAATATGTCTGCAAACACACACCAAAACACACAAGCACATGCACACGCAATACTGTCACCAATTACATTGTAATACATTTCCTGAGTGTGGTTTCTAAGTAAACATTGCAGTTTTTTGGAGCAGTGAGTAACTCAACCATATGGATGTGTTTATGAGTGTGTCTTTGGTTGTGTGTGTTTGTGTGAGTGTGTGTTCTGAGAGAGTGAGTAACCCCCACCACAGAGAGGTGGTTACCGGTGTGCTTCTGTGTGTGTGTGTGTGTGTGTGTGTGTGTGTGTGTGTGTGTGTGTGTGTGTGTGTATGAGTGATGCTGAGTCAGGATATATGACATCTGTGACCAACATGGTGGGTCCCTGATCCGTGTAGGGGTGTAACAGTTGAGATAATGTTGTTGCACTGTGTCTTGTTAACCCTTCTTAAACACTTATTTAACCCTGTTAAAGGATTTTTTTTATTCTATCGTTTTATTTATTTATTTATGTATTACAATTGATCAAAATGACAGGAAAACACTGCACAGATGAAAACAGATGACCGTTCCTTGGCATTACTGTAATACTTTTAGAACTGAATACTTCTAGTTCTTGATTCTCTGCTGCACTTTTCATGCAGTATTTATACTTTGCTTTTGGGAACAAAATGTATACAGGAACGACCACAAGGCAGCCTGTTATTGAGACAGTGTGTTAGTGAGGCAGGGTGTTGGGGAGACAGTGTGTTAGTGAGGCAGTGTGTTAGTGAGGCAGGGTGTTGGGGTGACAGTGTGTTAGCGAGGCAGTGTTTTAGTGAGGCAGGGTGTTAGTGAGGCAGGGTGTTGGGGAGACAGTGTGTTAGTGAGGCAGTGTTTTAGGGAGACAGTGTGTTAGTGAGGCAGTGTTTTAGGGAGACAGTGTGTTAGTGAGACAGGATGTTAGTGAGGCAGGGTGTTAGTGAGGCAGGGTGTCGGGGAGACAGTGTGTTAGTGAGGCAGTGTTTTAGGGAGGCAGGGTGTTGGGGAGAGACAGTGTGTTAGTGAGGCAGTGTTTTAGGGAGACACCAGGTAATTGTTCTAACAAGCAGACATCAGCTGACACTGAGGGTCAGAATGATGTTGATCTGGTCATTGTCAGACTTCACAGCCCCCTATGCAGCAGCTGACAGCAGACAAGGTAAAGGCGAAGCCTCACTTCTCTATTGTTCACCTCTAAATCGTCATCTGCCATTCAAGGCAAACATTTACATTCTCAGCAGCAAATGAGCAGTTGAACAGATTGCGTGCGGTTTCTCTGCCTTAATTCAGATGTAGGACGTTGTGTCCTTCGTGGGGTCTAACGGATCCCTTCTGTCTGCCCACACTCCCCTCATATTGAGCTGTCAATCCTGATTACATCTGAGTAGGTTTGTTTGTTCCACAGTAATCAGACAGAAATCACACAAAGACCCTTCCAGCTGCTTTTACACAAGCAGGCTCTCTGGACGGTCAGGAGAAGCCCACTACGATCTGGCTGTAATCAGAGGAAGACAAATAAAGAGATAGTGTTGGAGGTGCGAGCCTGTGTTCTCTGATAAAACAAGCTGTTAGTAAATCGGTGTCTCTTTCCAGGTCTAGCGCTCTACCCATCTTTATGGATAACACAGGGGAGCAGGTGTGTGTGTGGACATGTGCGTGAGCGATTGAAGATGTGTTGGTAGGTGTGTGTGAGTCTGTGTGTGTGTGGAGCGTACCTATCCATGCGTTGCTTGTGTAGGCATATGAGCGTGTGAGACTCTGTCCCAATGTGGTGGGGATGATTAACGTAGTGTACGTTCAACAGCCTTGAATAAGCACTTCAACTGACAGAGAGCCCTTGTACTGTGACTTTCAAGCCAGGGCATCACTATTTTGTGGTTAGCTTTGTTGTCTAAAATAGGATGCAATGCTTTCGTGAAAATAATTGACTATATTTTTTTTTATCTGTGAAAATCAGCGAGGGAGAGAGAGAGAGATCAAGAAAGAGAACAAGCGAAACAAAAGGCAGGATTTTTTTTTTTGCCTCAAACAGCAATGGCGGATTCCTCCTCAAAATGGCAAAGTATTGTAATTGACATTAGAGGGTTAAACTTAACTGCCGACAAAGGAACCATAAGAGCAGTAACACCCATCCACATTCTAAATCTTTGCATGCATCCGGATTTCCATCCACTATCCTTTAGATTCCAGGAATCTTTGGAACGTTTGTTTGAGTCCACTCAGTGACTAATGTGAATGGGAATACACTGCCAATGCAGTCTTACAATATCGATCAAAATACAACTTTTACACACATAATGCAATAGGCCCAATATGCTGGATAGATGTAGTATGATCTTATCTACAAATAACAATAGTTCTAGTGCTTTCTGTGCAGTATTTAGAGGGTACCTCAGAGAGATGTCATCTTGAAACCTGTTAGGTTTGAAAAACCATCAGTCAAAATTACATTTGATTCATACACATAGACATTGAAGCAATGTGGACATTAACATAAATACACCCCTGTCAGCCATTTTGTATTATACATATTTCCTAAATACCAAATGGAAAGACATCAATTCTATACATCTGTACACAATTTCAAGTCAATTGGACCTGTGGTTCAAGAGAAGAATGTAATGTACAGCAAAATCCATCATTGTGGACCTTAAGGGTCCTTGAAGTTTTTTGTACACAAGTTTCAGAAGAATTGGTGAAATGGGGTGGAAATGCCATCACTTAAAACATTTGACTTTTGGGTGTGTCCTGTAAATTTCTTACATTTTTACGAAGGTGAGCTTGAGTTATCGGGCGGAAAATGTTACTCGAATAATAATAAAGAATACAAACAATCACAATGGGGTTCCTCCTGAAGGAGCACTCCTAATGACAGATGAGAAAAAGAGAGAGGATGGAGGAGTAGGAGACCGTGAGGTGGGAGATTAAGCCCTTGGCATTACAACATAGCGACCACGAGGATGGGAGGATAGTACAGAAGGAGGGAAGATAAGAAGAGGAGGGATGAGAGCATGGTACGGAAGGAGGGTAGAGATGGGAGGACGGTGGTGAAGTAACATGCCGTGCGGACTCTTTCCCTGCCTCGGCAAAGGCTGCAAGGAGCCGACGCTCTCGTGCCAGGGTCTGAGTCTGCGAGGGGAGGTTGGGAGGGATGGGAGAAGGGGTGGTTAAGGAGGAGTGGGAGGCTTGGTTGGGGAGGAGGGGTGGGATGAGATGCAATGGCCGAATTGGAGAGGGGGAAGATGGATGGAGGGTTGGGTGCGGGAGGAGGTGTGTGCTCTGGCCCTGTCCACACTTGGCCACACAACATGTGATGAACTGGAAGGGAGGAAAGAAAGAGGAGGAGCAGGGAGAGGACAAAGAGAGAAGGAGGAGAGAGAGAGAGAGAGAGAGAGAGAGAGAGAGAGAGAGAGAGAGAGAGAGAGAGAGAGAGGGTGACCGAGATAGGTGGTTAGCTTGGCAGGGTGTGTGAACCTTTGGGGCAGACCAGCGACCTGGCAGACTGGCAGACGACCGGCACCCCTGATCTCACTCAATCTATCTTCGTCCTACCCGGAAAGCACTCGCCAACCCTTCTACCTCCTCCCTTTAGCACTCTCTCTTGCTCACAGACATCCCTTCTTCCCTTCAACCCATCACCCCTTTCTCCACTCACCACCTCCACCACCCCTTATATAATCAGAGATCAGGATTCAATCCAGCTCCAACACAGGATCTATTGGGAGCTTTCTTCAGCGACTCTCAGTGCATCGTTCTACAATTCAGACATTCCGACCGCCTAGTCATCCATTCTTCAGTCGTTGAATGCTAATATTAGAATGTGTATGTGGCTGGTCTGCAATTTCTTTTTTTACCATATGTTAACCATATACATTATGGTTATGATCTACTTATGATCTCCAGTTACTGGCAGTTCGTCAGTGTTCCTTTAGCCTGATAGAGTAGGTGACCAGTGACAGAAGGGTAATCGTCTGTGTCCCTGAAATGGTGCATCAGGGTTTGTATTTGTGTGTGTGTTTGAACTTGCATATGCACGCAACGTTTTCCTATATCTCTTATGTCGTGTGCGTGTGTGTTTCTGTGCGTGTGTGCCCATTCTGTCTGCCTACTGCTCCTCCCTTTCTGCCCGATGGCTGTGTGTGTGTGTGATGTCTCTTTCTCTGTTTGTCCTTTCTATCATGCAAATGGATGTCACTTTACACGTCATCCTCCTGCCCTGTGCCCTCTCTCACACACTCATAAACAAGTTTGCATTCATATTTTTGTTGACTCACACTTCAGTTTCCTTCCAAATTCTGTTTTCTTTTACCCCTAACCTTGACCTGCACCCAAACACCAAACTGAACCCTAAACCTAAACCTAACCCTAATCCCTACCCTGAAACCCAGGAATTACACAACCTGTGAGGACCAAGAACGTTCCCTCTTACAGCTAGAATTGAGAAGCAGAGGGCCTCAATGCATGCTACACGATGTGTGATTCATCTGCCAGACACGGCACCTCCCTCAAGAAGCCATCCTCAGCCTGACACTCCAACATCACCAGCATCAACCTTTAAATCTGTGAATACAGATAAAAAAGATTCACTCTTCAACTTCACAAAGTAACCGAAAACATTTTCTCCAAAGGGTCGGCTTGAAGTTACAGTTGAGTTGAAAGTCACAAAGTCGTTTCTGTTCTTTAGAGTACAGGGTTTGGAAGTTGCGTAGCATTCTTTAAATAGAACCCCCTACCCCCACCCCCACCCCACCAAACCACCACCAACCCCCCCCGCTTGTGGAGGAGATAAGCCTTGGCCTGGGCGTGTGGTGTGGTGCGGCGTCTTGATAAATGAAGATGATAGGAGCCGTCGGCAGCGTGAGTCAGGCTAATTTACTCCTCTGTTGTTTCCCTGCACTCTCCGCCACACTGGTTCTCACAGAGGAGGACAGGCAAGGTGAAGTTCATCACGCAACTACTTCGCAAGAACGCTGCCTGAGGACACGCACTCTCACACACACACACACACACACACACACACACACACACACACACACACACACACACACACACACACACACACACACACATGCACGTACACACGTACACTCACACTCCATAGATTTCTTCTGTGGTTTACTCTTCGACTATCACAGCAATTACAGAAGTTTCCCATGGGTCGCAATGTAGGGCCAGTAAGCTAATATGCTAATGAAGATAAATGGAGGTAATCTCTTTCCTGTCCAGATGAGAGTTGTTGGTGCTGGACAGAGCAGAGAAAGAGGAAGAGATAGATGAAAGAAGGAAAGAAAGAAAGCAAGAAGGAAGGAAAGAAAGAAAGAAAGAAAGGAAAAATGTTTACTCAATAATGATTGGAGCATCATTCAAGTCAAGTTCAAAGACGTTGCCAAGACATTACCAAAAAGCATTGTGTGTGTGTGTGTGTGTTTGTGTGTATGTGTTAACAAAGTGGCCTGGAATAAACAGGATGACTGTCAGACGCTCCTTACACAAAAAGCCCAGGAGGGGCCACTGAGAGGGCTTTTCCAGTCAGTAGCACTGTTTACTGGAAGTCCCAGACCCAGTCCTCCTCTGGTGGCTGAACTGAGGGCCCGGCTCCCAGTCAGGATGTCCAGTCATGAAGGGAAGCAGCGTAGCAGACTGGTAATGACACATAGCCATTACACACGAATCCAACAGATTGGACCAAACACTGCGGTTAAGTGGTCCAAATAAACAGGGGTCATAAACATCTGGTTTTTGTAGGCACACACACACACACACACACACTTACATGTATCCTGCCAAATACTTTCTTCATCATTAAGTATGCTCTGACAGTAATTATTTCAGACATTCAGTACGTGATTGGTGACAAACCCCTTAGTTCCATGAGTGAGGAACTGAAGGTGGGTTGGTGAGAGAGCGTGTGTGAGTGAGTGTGTGGTGTGTGGTGGCGGGTGGGCGATGGGTGGTGGTGGTGGTGGTTGGAATCTGTAGCTTATCGAGACGCCGTTTTAGCGTAGCCGTTCGGCTCTTACCTGCATTCTACGTTGACACGCTTGCAATTCTAACTCTACCCCCGTAGCAGCCTGTAATCATTCCTCCGACAGCCTATCATTATATATTTCGACCGTTACTTTCAAATGAGCGCATTATTATTGTTCACCTGCCTCATTTGTCCAGGGGGAGGGGATGTTTTCAGGGGGGGGGTCTGGCTTTGCTGGTCTGCAACCAGGGTCTATGACATGTTTCTGCTGGAGACCACCCTGGGAGAGCCTGCTCTGGAAGCCACGGAAGCCCGTGCTGCTCCCCCAAAAAATCTGAAATCCCACAGCTTCCTTCAGAACATTGTGCAAGCGAGCGTCTGACAACCGTCATGATGACTGTGACCCCACAATGAGCTGTGCTGACGACCTGCCCACTCGCAAGCCTGGTTATTAGCCCGTGCCGTGTGAGTCTCAAACGACCGCTGCTCCACGCACTCTTACAGGCACACTGGCTTCATTCTCTCGTTGCTCCAACTGTGCTGTATGGTTTTTCAAGGCCTCCAGAACAGACCTCCTGTTCAGACGAACAGAGGGCGAGTGGACGTGAGCCTGAGTGGGTCGGCGTTCTCCGTAGCGAGACATATGTAACCTAATGAGCATGTGTTGAAATAATCATGTTAATGTAATATAATTGGTACCTATCCTGCTGCAGGACTGGTCAGCATCACTCGGTGTTGCGCTACAGATGGGCTCTGGTTCTGGTTCTGCGGGTCCAGCTGTGTGGCTGAGGCTCGCCCAGGTAGCGTTACAAGCAGCTATGATTAATGATGGAGAAACGGCTAATTTACTGAGTTTGACGGGAACGGGACTGTGCACGCCGAACGGGATTCTGTGGGAATGTGGGAGCGAGGACGTGTGCGTGTGTGGTCATGCGCGCGTGTTTGAGTATGTTTTTTTGCTTGTGTGGATGAGTGTTGTGAGTTTAAGAACAAATACTTAATAGTTTGTCTCCTCTGTGTGTGTGTGTGTGTGTGTGCGCGCGTGTGTGTGCGACTTCTGTCTAGACAATACAGATGTACCCAATAAGATGACATCAACAGTCACCAACCAATTAGAAGTCGTTAGGAAATCTAACACACACACAAGCACACATTATACAGTGTGTGTGTGTGACTGTGACAGGGGCTGTACTCCATCAACTGTGTAATTAAGCGGAGTTCCAACTGAACATTTCAGTTAAATGTCCCCGTGTGCAGACCTGAGTGTCCTCAACTTAATGGCTTCTCCTCAGACAACATGTTAGAAAGCAAACAGAGGAACAGACAAATGACTGCAGCAAATCATTTTTTACTGTGAAGAGAATATTTTTGCCAGAAAGGTCTGAATGAAGCAAAACATTCTATGGATCAGAGATTGTGATGATTTGTATAAGTCTTTCGCCTTTGGAACAGTTGTAGTTTTCTTATCTTGGTCCATGTGCCCATGTGTTTCAGACCCTTTGGTTGGCAGGAGATCCAATGCCACAATAATGCTAGCCTCAATGTTAGTGTGTGAATGTCTCTGTACGGGTAAATGTGTGTGTGTGTGCGTGTGTGTGTGCGTATGGTGTATACACTGCGAGTCTTCGTGTGTGGGTGTGTGCGCATATGTGTGTGAAAGCTCCCAAATAGGAGTGTGTGTGCGTGTGTGTGCTGAGCTAATCCTACAGCAGATGGAGGGGGAATGGCATCCAAAACAATACTGGCAATCAGAGCCAGGCACAGAGACAGACGCCGTTGTGAGACTGAAGAGAACTGATTACAGAGAAGACCTAGAAACGCTCTCTCCGGGGATCACACAAGCCTGTTTCAGAAGCACGATAGGCACCTCTCTCATTTCTCTATTCAATACATGTATAGTCATTCCTTGTTTGTTTTTGAAGACTTCCAAAGATATTTTGATCAGAGTATCTGCTGTGACAGGAAACCGACGATACGCCTAAAACAAATGCTGCAGGATATGTTTAAGTTATACAACTCTCCTGCTAGATCACTTTCACCCCTCAAAATAAAGACATTAAAATGACTTTACCATGAACAACCAGGCTGACCAGAAGACCGATCCTGCGGTATTTGCCAGATCCCTAATAAGATCTGCGTCTCATCTCCTCATCACTCCGTCTCTAACAAGCCCTGGAGTTGAATCTCCCATGGAACGTTCACACGCTATAATAAGCACACACATGGCAGCGCGGAGGGGACTCCTCTGCTCTAGACGAAACCTCAACACCATCAAGGCGACCAAATGTTGTTTCCCTCCTTTTAATTGCGAGCTCTCATGGTGGATGGTGGCAGACTGCTTGGCCTGCACGTTAGCCGCTCCACAGTAAATCAAAGCCCCAGACGTGTCTACTCCCCCAGTAGATTGCTGTGCTGGTGCCCTGGGTTCCAAGACTGTGGAGAGGCCAGGCTACACCGTCCTGGCTGCCTGGCTGGCTGGGCCTGCCACCAGCCGTCTCTGCCGGGGAATCTGACAGGGATGTGAGGGGACGGCTGGGAGAAGGAGAGGGGGGCGATGTGGGGAGGCAGCCGTAGGGTGTCTGGGCTCCAGCCCAGGTCTGTCACACAGAATCCTGCTGCTTAGGGCACTACGGACCTGGAGCTGAGAGAGAGCCCAGTGACTACAGAGTGCTGAAACAAGATGGCGGCCGGGTAGCTTATGTTCGAATGTGGACGTATTATATCGAACTGGCTCTCCTTTGGGCAAAGGAAACGTTCAGCAAGGATCTCTAACATTAGCTACGCCAACAATGACTCTGATGTCTGTCATTTAAAACCACAATTGCCTAATGGATGGCAGTTTTAAATCAAATCTAACCTCTGCCAGTGTATGAGTAATTGAAAATAATCAATAGTTATTAGAACTACGTCCAACTCCAGTCATCAGTTGAACTTTTCATAGTGGCTAACACTGGGCTGTAAAGGAAGGCTAGGAGTGGTGTTGGCAGTGGCAAGGAAATGATTGTATGATATTTTGTGTGGAGTATAGTATTACACTAGAATCCTGCCCGTGCCTTAGTTACTGTACAGGGTAGTGTGTATGTGTGTGTGTGTGTGTGTGTGTGTGTGTGTGTGTGTGTGTGTGTGTGTGTGCATGTGTGGAATGTGCAGCCCCAGACCACAGAGAGGAAGAGGGCAGTGAAAGCAGCAGTAAACAGGCCCGTATATATATTTGTATATATTGTGTAAAAATCCCGCCCTCCCAACTTCAAAGCTGATATTAAACAACATCTGTTTTCTCCGTTTGGAACGGTACAGCTCGTCAGGCCCCATCACGACGGACGTTCTTAACTCTAAATCAATACCCCCCTCCGACGGAATTGTTCCATTGGAGCGGGTTCAAGAATGGCCACATGCTTATTGAGAAGGAAAACGTAAGAGCAGGATAGGGCCTCAGAGAAGGAACAATGTCTCTTACCAATTTATTACAATAGAAAACAGATTCATTACAATTGTACTCCGAGGAGCCAGGCTGTGCTTCCTCAGTACAGAAAGAGACCGACAGCAGTCCCTCAGAGCTCACTCAGACAATACTTCATCTGGGAGTTTTACTCTTTCTTTATGGC
Organism: Osmerus mordax; assembly: GCF_038355195.1. Lineage (NCBI taxonomy): Eukaryota > Metazoa > Chordata > Actinopteri > Osmeriformes > Osmeridae > Osmerus > Osmerus mordax. The sequence goes on along the minus strand of NC_090051.1, from coordinate 15,286,598 downwards.
ACATTTAATATTACAACATTCAATAATTCAGTAAAGTTAATCCAAAGTTTTTTGGTTGTTGTTTTTTTTGTATTATTATCCTGATTTGTTTCCTTCTTGTCTGATGTGTTGTTGTTATCAAATTAATACATGTATTTAAATATTCAATTTCCACTAAAGAATACTTTCCTCTTGAATATTCTTAATTATGTTATCAGACCTAACTTTGCACTCTGCATGATTTTTCTGTCTTTGTCTGGAAGTGATTCACAAAGTGTATACTAATTTCTAAAGCTATGAGAAACGTAGGCACAATAACATGTTGACAACACTTGAGAAATGACTGGTATAGCTACAGTGTATTCATCCATAATGGATCTCCTTCCGTGTGTAATAAGTGAATTACTGGGATGTAGATGCTGATTTATTACGAAGGGTGACATGTCTAAAACTTGCCGTAAATCCTCTTGTCACATGCAGTTAATAATGTGGTCAGACCATACCATCACTTCTCATTGTCAAGATGAAATGCCATCGTTGCCATTGCCACTGTTGTGCAATAACATTAATTTATTTAAAATAATGAAATCACCGTGACTTATACGGAAACAAAATGCACTCATCATTTTAATACAAAATGAGGGCCATAGTTTCTGTTCACTGATCAATATGTCAAAAATGTAGTTACCATTTTGCTTACCAATGCAGAGCAACCTACAGGATCATTTTTTACAAATTATTTTAACGGAAACATAATCATTCACTGTTTATTATTAAAGTCAAATTTACCTTATCATTATGCTGTTTATGGATATGAATGGTTACGTTGTTAATAATTTCCAGGTAGGCCTAGTATGACCATGATCACCCTGATTTTACCTTGATTCACTCTAAGAAGCTCCACCTTGCTTTTTAAAGCATAGGTTCCATACTGTCCACACATGTGTGAACAAAATGGCTTCATTATGAGGCTGTGTGAGCCATCAGTATACCGTCCAGTACTGTGTATGACGTCATGCAGTGTGTAAACTTATAGGATGAGGTCAAACTTGTATTGATCTGAAGTGTTGCTGTGCTCTTTAGCATGGTCAGATAAGAATGTGATGTACCTCCAGGTCTATAAGCCTCTATCCCCCTCTTCCTCCTGCTTTTTCTCTGTCCTCTCTTCAGCCAACAGCTGGCTGGGCTTGGTTTCTCCAAGCCTGTGACGTCAGCGCCACCCCCACTCTGTCCACGGCCTGTCACTGTGGATCAGAGTGTCAGGACCTTGGTGAGCCTGCAAAAACAAGAAGAAAAACATAAGAATAAAAACATCTTCAGGCATTCCGATTTTCCTGCTCCCATTTGTCAGTCAGATAAGAATTTAAATTGATACAGTTTTGTTTTTCATAAATCGTTATTCAGATTTATATTCAAGGGAATTCATGCATTTCCTGTTGGTAATTTGTTCTTGAATCTCAGAAGAGAACATAAAATATTCCTGTTTGAGGATTGTTCTTTGATAGGCTAGTCAGATGTTTGTTTTCACTACACCCCCAAGTTAAAGGTGCTTACACAGTTAAAGGAGAGTTAATGTTGAAGGCTTGAGCTTTCTACTGATAGTCTTTTACAGAAAATGACCTCTTGTGAACTTGAGAGTCTGTTTATATACTCCGTCTGGTCGGTAGGACCTGCAGCGAAACACTGTAGCCCCCCCACCCGAGCCAGTCTCCGTTCATGGAGTGGGTGAGAGAAAGACAGAGCGACACAGAGAGAGAGAGAGAGAGAGAGAGAGAGAGAGAGAGAGAGAGAGAGAGAGAGAGAGAGAGAGAGAGAGAGAAGAGAGAGAGAGCGAGAGCAAGAGAGAGAGCGAGAACGTAGACTCCTCCTCATTCTCCGGTGTCAAAGTTGACATCAGCCCCCGAGCCGAGCACGGGAGCTCGAGCCTCAACCACTCTCACAACAGTGGCATGCTTCATGGAGTTATGTACCGCGCGCTGCCCTCTCAACTGTCGACATGGATTGCAAATCGCGAGCACTTTTTATTTCTACCCTCTTTTTCTCTTTTATTCACCCGGCGCTTCTGAGCACACATCCATCCAATGAAGGTAAGATATCGGTGTGGAGAGAGAGAGCCATGTGAGAGATATTTGTGCGTCTGTCCAGTGAGCGTTATGAGTGCACCGCGCCGCGTGCCGCGGAGCCTGTACCCAGACATTTAAGGTGGTCCTGACAGAACTGGTGATGCTGTGAATGTTGTTCACCATGCCGTTTAGCCTGCAACATGACTCGGAAATATCAATAAAATGCTATATAGGAGCGCATTGTGAAAGCCTAATCTTAATAGCCATCTGACGTGTTTCTCTCTGCATGCTGTAATGTTATATTGACGGGTGGACTCGCAACGTTTATAACGTTCATTAAGAGTTATTGCGTGGTTATTAAAACGGTGGAAACTCTGATCTCGTTTTAGAATTGCCAACCCGACGACCAAATCTTGGGTCTTAAGAGGATGTTTGTGGAAATATCCGGAATGTTGTCGAATATACAAATTCAGGCAATTGAGCTGGAAATGCGTTCTCGGACAGTGTTGTCATTACAGTAATATCTCAAACGCAAATGCATTGTCCTATTGCCGTTAGAGCTGATACAAGGGGAACACCATGGATGGTTAATATAGAGCAAAGACTTATAAGACTTAGCAATATAGTAGGCAAGTAATAGGATAAAGAATATAGGCTAATTTAGATCGTTGAAGTTGAAGCCCCGGAAATTTTACATTTTGCTGTATTTTAAAAATAAAATCTGGTGTCTGAACGTAGTTGTTCTGACTTTTCAGTCGAAAGTGTTACTTTGATCATAGGCTATAAACATGAGTAGGCCTACAAGAGCAAAACATTTCTTACTACTGAGATAGGCTATATATTCCTATATCCCAAGCGTTCTATGTTGTAGGCTAGTTCTATCGATTATGATATAAAAGGTCACACTTGGGATCTTAATTTGACTGTTAGATTGAAAACACACACACACACACGCACACACACACCCACACACACACACACACACACACACACACACACACACACACACACACACACACACACACACACACACACACACACATACAAACACACACTTTGATAACATGGTTTACATTTTAGATTTGAAGATATAGAAAATCTAATCATGTAGGCTACTATGATAAACAGAGTAGCCTAGGCTAGTGTATGACATGTATGCTAATGGTTTATGGTTCTGCATTGGACAAATGTGTGTTTCATGTTTTTGTCTTGTCAAATAAAGACAAGACAATGTATTTTAATCTGAAGTGAGAGTGAAAGAAGGTATAGTCAAAGGCATGGAAACCAACAAATCACATTACTGTCACAACTTGAACTTATTTCACGTGAATTTAAATGAAACACAATTCCAGTAGCCTATATGTCCTGCATGGCTGCGTAGCGGCTATATCTTCGTTGAAACAGTGTAGCCTATCCATGCTCTGACAAGGCCTAACTGTCTACATGCGCCACATTTGTCTGAGCAGGGGGAAAGTAAACCATAGGATATATTTTGAGGTGGAGTGTTTTGAAAGTTAAAATCTTCAAATGACGATTGAAGTAATATAATATTGAACATGGATGTGATAAAGACGTGCGTACTGTTGTTGTCCAGTCCCATGTCACCGCCGGACTAAGGTGGTCAACCTTGGCAAAACTCTGTTTTTAGGGTCAGTTTTTCTTAACTTTTTTGTTTAATGACACTGTTTCACTTTCAAAGTAGACTATTACTCGAAGCTCTTCACATAAATAAATACATAAATAAATACATACATACATAAATACATACTTTTAAGTAAAGTCTCACCGCCATGCGAAGGCAAATTATTGTGCCTAACAGCGTTTACTGTGTGGGTGAAATGCAACATGAAAGAGTTACTTGATTACTGATAATGAACTCAATTTCGATCTATCGATTTTTAAGCACATTAAATGCCTCCCAAGACAGTGTTGTGAGAGACAAAACTGATAAAGGAAAGCTGGGTCCATATGTAATGCAATTACTTAAACTTTTCGAGAGCACAGTTTTATCTATGTAAAATGTATAAATATAATAAAATAAATACAAAAACGACTTTAATTTGGGGTGTTGCGATATTTCCGACAAATTAAGTCTGTAACATGACAATGGATACAGCTGCCAAAATAGCATTTCAAATGTAGGCCCTATTCCACCACCAAAGGCTCCCTCGGGTCACAATGTAGGCCTATATGAACTGAGCTGGTCACGCCAATCCTGTTTTGAAAAAATAACTTCCTTTTTTTTCAATATTTAAATGTTTTAGGCCACATATCAGATTTATGTCACTTAATTTGTGCCTAGAGTGCTCTGGAAATTATATTATTCTCCGAATCTTAGGAAACCAGACGCATTTCAATTAGTTCATCGTTTACTACTATATTTTTATTTAACTGTTTTACGTAGGCCTATTCGTGAAAACGTAAAATGGTACAATCGTGTTTTATGTATGCTTATCTAACCCTCACGCGGTCTGCCAGTGAGTGTCAGTGTCGAGCCGCAGTGCCTATAAATCCATTTTAAACAATATAATGGCAATTCTGACACACACCTACAAGATCAAAAATAGAGCTTTTATTCTGCGGAGAAAGTGATGCTTCAAATGTTTTTTGAACTTGGTGTTGTGAGCTCTGTACGTGCCTCATAATCTGTCGACAGTCGTGGCCCGTCAGGAATCAAGCACACATAATCCTAAAGGTCTACTCAGACCATGTATAAAAGTTTAAAAAAAGAAAATCTTTTCAAACATTTCCAATTTGTAAATCTGTAGCCTAATTTAGACATGTAGGCAGCCTATACACATATATCCTTGACAAATAGACTGCATAATTAGGATTGAGAAGTCTGTGTCCCACAAACTGTATTGTACAAGCTAGCCCACCCTTAACGTTCACTTATATGTAGGCTATTAATCTTGATTTGATTTGGGTGCCCTATTTTGCACTGAAAAATATTTTCTGACGGTAAAAACAATTCAGAAGGAGCCATAAGGACCTTGATCCGACCACGTAAAACTGGAAGTGAAGTAAATAATAAAGCGAAGGATCTCTGATATTTAAGATGAAAAGTCAATTTTGGTCTATTTAGGCCTATTAGCTTGTCTCATACCCACGTCCAAACATCATAGTCTAGTCTAGTAGGCCTAAAGCTCAACTACAATTTTCCAGTACGTTTTATACATGTATAGTCCTATCCCACTCTGTTCAAACAAACTTTTGGAGAATAGATTGAGTTTGAGCTAATGTATTGTTGGCTATTTCGTGACAGTTTTAAAACACAATCTAGAATGCACCATCGTCTTTATTAGACCGAGGGTTATGTCAACAATACTTGCATATTATTCTTCAATTTTTCGCCTAATGAAAAACTAGGTAGGCCTACTGCCCTTTTTGATGTCCATTCAAGTTTTCAATAGGCAAGCATCTCTATAAATAGACAAATAGGTACAGAGGACCACTTTTGAATATTAGCGAATGTAAAACGACAATAAAAACGTTCCCCTCTCGAGCAGGACGAATGTTTTCCACATCAACAAGTCTCGGAGGAAAAACGTTTGGATGTAGGCAATATCTCCCCAAACATCTAGGCAAACTGCCTAGCGAAACTATGTTCTGTTTTAAGAAGCAAATTAATTTAGCTGCTATTTAGCACTGCTTATGCGCTTTAAGTCAAACTGGTTCTAGGCAAAGTTTGGGGAGTTAACCATACCCGTATCCCGTTGTGAAAGGCCCAAGAAAGTAATAGGTTGTGGCCGTATGTGCTGTATTCTTTGTGAGGGCGGGTGGGGATAATTCCGCGCAGATGTTATGATAGTTTATTGGCTTGTTGAAAAGATGATATGTCTGTACGAAAAATCACCGTGGAACTTTATGGAAAGTTGTTTTTTAGCGATGAATTGTCACAGCCGAAAATGAGCGCTGGTTGGGACAGGCTTGTGAATAGGCCTCAGTGCAATCGCACATCGCATATGCGTGATGCCCTGCACGGTTTCTCTCCCAGACTGGGCGCCGAGTGGTCGCGATATTTTTAGCCGGTGGCAGAGAGGCCTTGCCCGGGAAGCCCTGAGAATCGGCCCCCGCTGGGAGATATGGTGTTTTGTGAGCGATGGTACCTTTCAGAGGTGCTGAAAATGTGCTTACACATACCCCATCGATAAAAATAGTGTACGACTCTGTACGCGTGCGTGTGTGGTAGATCCATCTCCTGGGCAGGGACCTAGAAGGTGTGTGTGCGGGGTGGGGGGGGGGGGGGGGGGCGGGGGGCTCACGATGTGATGTGCAGAGGCAAGAGTGCTGCCTTCGGCGCTGATAAGAGCAGGTGAGACATTAGGCCTATATGCTCACCGTGTGCAATTTTTGTGCATATGTGTCTGCCTGTGTGTATTTATGTGTGTGTGTGTGTGTGTGTGCGTGCGTGTGTCAGAGAGAGAAAGAGAGGGGATGGAGGGAGGGGGTGGGTGGGAGGGGGTGGACGGGCAACATCAGACAGAGCGACTCTCATTCTGAATAATTCATAGCAGGAGGTGAACACTTCACCCTTTAACACAGACACAACTTGCCTGCACTGCGGCCCACAACACTGAGGCTAAACCAGCTTCTACTGCAGCCTGTGTTCCTACAAGTGCCTGCGGAGAATACATCTGCAATACAATGTTATTATCTGCATCATTCTATATTTTATTTTGTAATCCATCAAATCCAAATAAATAAACAGTTCCCTATTGGCATCACTTATCTGACAGAGTTTACAACTCTCTTGTTTGGGTTTGGGCATAGATCCAGAGAGCGGTTTAGCGAGTAATCCCGAGTGAAGAATTCCTCCCTGCTGGAGCCATTGGTTCTAGACCCACGTCTGTGTGTGTGAAGTTCTATACCGCCGTCTCAGTCTCTCTCTCTGTTCTGCAGACAGGAAACACACTCAGCGAGTGCAGGCCTCAGTGTGTCTGTGTTTGTTGTGGTCGTGTGTAGGTCCCTGTCTCTGCTGTATCGATTCACCCGCGATCTCGCCTGGATTGTTTGTTACCAGAGAAGAGAACTCTGGCGGCTGTTCATTCTTGCTCTGTCACAGAGCAGACCAGGGCCGCCGAATGCTGGGTCCACTCCGTGTGTGTTTCAGAGGGAGTGTGTGTGTGTGTGTGTTGGCGATGATTTCCTGCCCCTGCAGCTGGAGAGTCTGCCTCTGCGATAGAGCCATCTAATTTTCTGCTCTCAAATTCCCCCGCTCGGCTCAATTTGAGTCGTTGGCTCGGCTCGTTGAGAAATGTAAATTGGAAGCAATGGGGCTGGATGCTGAGCTGCCATTATCTGACAGGAACAGATAGCTTTATTAGGGCTAATAGGAATCTGTCTGCTATGAGCTAACCGCCAGCTGTTTGGCCTGGACTCAGGTGAGCCTCAATTTAGTCAGTTTCAGTCTGGAATTTGATAATAGGTTGTGCTCCACCCCCCGCCCTGTCTTTAAGAATGCAGTCACAGTGTGCTGTGTATGTACTGTGTGTGTGTGTGTACAGTGTCAGATAGGTGGTTCAGTGATTTTGTGTGAGGTGTACTCTCGTGGCGAAGCCCAAGCATTATTGGCTAGGTTTTAGTCACTCAATGTGTGTGTGTCTGTTCATGTGGGTATTTACTGTAAATTACTGTAAATCTGTGGACTTCTTTGCTCCCAGCAGGGAAGGGAGAAATAGGCTGAGTCAGTTGCAAGCTCTAGCTGAGAAGGGAGGGAAACTTGGGGTGGGGTCCAAGTATGTGAGTGTGTGTGTTTGGCTGTAGGGAGACTATGAAACCACTCCAGTAAACAAAGTGATATGCTGTGTCGCTGTTAAAAATCCTTCAACATATATCTTCAGTGGTTCAGTAAGGAGTTTGACGCTGTCAGCAAATATGGAATTGCTCTTGCTCGGTGAAACCACTAGAGCCTTCTGGAACACAACGTGACAGAATGCGGAAAGTCTTTTTCTATTGGACCCAGTTCCTAACTCCCCAGGGCCTGCAAGGGCTCGGTTCTTCTAACTCATCATATCAAGGAGCCCTCCTCAGTAGAAAACAACAATCCAGAATGGAGATGTAATTGGTTTTCTGCACTTCTTTTGTGCAATCCTGCTTTTCAAGAAATGCTATAATTTCCCTAGTTTCAACACGTTTTCCCTGTCACCCGTTTACTTTCCATTTCATTTTAGCACACATGGTTCACACCGTTCTCCATCAGTTGTGTGGTGTGTGTCGGAGCTCTCCCTGTGATTGGCTCAGTGTGCAATTTGATGGCAGGACGCACAGTGATGGAGATATGAGAGTTTCCTTGTTCAGTTTCAGTGTACCAAATGGGTTGCTCATTTCTCAGAGTCGGCCGTAAGATCCACTGAGCAAGGTCGACCAGGAGGCTTTCGGATGCTGCTTTTGAGGAGGTCCACCATGTGTGATGTCTTGACTGTACAGAACCGCATGTCCCAGCATTCCTTGCTTTGATGCTGCTCAGAAGGAGGGAAAGACAGACAGCAGACTGTCTCTGTTTGGTTAGCTTTAGGAAGTTATGTGGAAAGATTGTGTGTGTTCACTTGTGTGGATTGTGTGTGTTCACGTGTGTGTGTGTGTGTGTTTGTGTGTGTGTGTGTTTAACAGCTGGGTAAATACACCCTTGATCTGGGCTCCACCATAGTGGGTTCCTGAGGGATTAGCTCGTGAGCTAAGTGAGGCTAACGAGACTGAGCAGGGATATACACCCATCTCTCATCGGCACTGTTCTCTCTGGGGGAAGCACCTTACAAACCCTCTCCCTCCCCTCCCTCACACTTGCCTCTGCACATCCTATCACAACCCCCTTCCCCCACTGTCTGGGGCTTTTACGCTGCACTTGATAATGCCGAAATGTTATGCTTCCTGCAAACACGTCAATAACGAAACTCTTCTTTCCCTCTTCTCTCCTTTCTATCCAGTCAACCTGTTGGACTCCAAAGCGAGCCAAGGGGAGCTGGGATGGATGTCCTACCCATCACATGGGGTGAGTGTACTTGCTCCTATGAACACTGCCTTATCAGATCAAGGCCAAGTTTATCCAAAGTTTAAAGCGTTTTTTAATCCACCTTAATCGCATTATCTAAGATGTGGAATTGACCTCTGTCCGTAAGTAACAAGCGGGGGATGGGGGGGTGGGGATAAATGTGTTGCAGTCGACCCTATGTAAGGGAGGGTGAAGCGGGAGAGCACCTCAGGCGAACGGGAGGCCAAATTAGATTGGAACGTAATAGCGGATCAGCAGAAACACTTCAGATAATTGGAAACGTAGTTGTTAATAGCGGTACTGCCCCATGAAGACAACATTTAACAGAGCCGTTTAATGTATTCGTGGAAACAGAGTGGTTGTGCTCCATTAAAAACCAACACCAAAAAAAGATTTGCATCCAGTATGGAAAGCAGCTTCTCCTTCTCGTTCCGGAAAACTCCGGGTCCTCTGTTGCAGCCTGACTCTCTCCAGCAGGGGCCTCTGTTTATTTGTCTTCCAGTTTGACTGCTGGGTTCCTGGGCTGAGGGGCCAAACTTCCCCTAAACTTTATTAAGTGTTAAAATGAGTCTCTGGCAGTGGCTGAAGGTAATCCACTCATTAGTTCCACACAGCTGCCAGACCTAGTTTCCCCACACCATATTTCTGGGGCTGGCACTGTAAAAAGTGAAGGTTACTTTATAAGGTTGAACTGAAAATACTAACTGAGAGCAAAGTGGAGTGTTTAATGCTTTCTTTGGACTGATCTGGATGCCAAATTTCAGTCATTTACATGACCTGAGTGGCAGTAAGTCTTCTGGCTAAAGTAGGCAAAGGCGTTCCTGTTTCAACAGTTCAGAGAATGGAGACTGCACGCAGGATACAGTGAATGAGAAACCAATGTCATTCTTAAAGCCTCCTCCTTTGTTGGTGAGAGAGGGAGCGAGAGGGAGGGAGGAAGAGAGAGAGAGAGAGAGAAAGAAAGAGAGAGAGGGAAAGTGAGATATTGCTGATGATCAAGTCCTCAAGGTGAATCATCTGTAATTACTCACGTCGTTCGCTGACTGCGGTCCGATAAGCGCTCTGCCCCGCGAGCCCGGCCCGCCGAAATGATTTCTCATAATGTGGTGGAGTGGGCTGGCAGTACACAAAAACACACAGACACAAGCCCACAAACACACTATCACACACACAAACACACACACACACAAGCCCACACACACACTATCACACACACACACACAGACATAAGCCCACACACTCACTCTCACACACACACGCACAGAAAGAGACACAGACACACACACATGCTGACACTGACTGATGTATCGGGACCCTCTCTCTGGTTAAAGCAAATTAAGTGTTGAACCGTCCGCTTGGTCCCCACGCATCCAGCACCAGCACTGATGCAGTTAGGGTGTGTGTGTGTGTGTGTGTGTGTGTGTGTGTGCTGTCTGCAGGCCCCCAGATTCAGATTGAGGGTGTTATCTGGGTGGAGGCTGGATTGGGTGCTGACGAGGCGAGCTAGTCCAGGGGGCTGTATTCCTCATGCTCCAGACATGCTGCTGATTGCTCAGTATGTGCTTGGAAAGCACTCTTAAACAAAGGACAAACATACCAGAGTGAATGAATTCATCCTGGGTAGAGCACTTCAGACAGCCCATAGCAAGACCTTATGTTACAAACCCACACACACACCTTAACAAGAAAAGTCCACAATTTATGATAATTACACTCTACATTGTTATGGAAGCCAGTGGGAACTCTGGTGTTTGTTACCACTTTACAAAGACAAGACAGTATTACCTTACCTCTGAAAATACAGACCAGAATAATGAGAAACTCTATAATGTGCTGGAAGCTAAGGCTCCTCCACACACACAGACCAACACACACACACACACACACACACAACGGTTGCACACACACACATACACACACGCACACGCACACACACAGCAGTACTCTATCCAGGGCCTCGGCACAGCGAGCGGCCCAGCTCACGTTCCCACTCTCAGGTCCAGATTCTGTAATGGCGAAACTCCCTTGGCCACTGTCCACCACCGTTCCACAGTACCAGGCCTCAGAGCTCAGGATCCCCACACCCACACACACACACACCCCGCCTTGACGAACCCAGAGTGTCCCCCAGCTGCACAGAGAAGAGAAAAGCCCGTCCATAAATGAGGATTAACACATAGTCCAGGCTGAGAGGGGGGGGGCAAAGCGTGTGTTTTGGTTTTCTCTCTGGTAGAAAACTGTGATGAAAACCTTCTGACTGATAGGCTGCAGTTGTCGGGGCGACCCTGAGCGGGAAATGTAAGCTGCTCCTGCACTTGTTGTGGCCTCTCTGGTTTCTGGGCCCGCTGTGGGAAAGGAGGGATGGAGTGATATAGCGTGGGCAAGAGAGAAAGAGAGAGACGGGGGGGGGGGGGGTGGTGGTATCATAGAAAAGTGATGTCTAACTACAGCTCCCCCAAAACCCCCCAAGGGGAGTCCATCTGTGACCGCCCCCCCCCCCCCCCCCCCCCCACATCCCCACAGTGATTTGTGTCTTCATTGGGCTGAACATGATGCCCTCATTGGACACAAGGCAGATCAATGGCGGTTCGCGTTCCCTCGTCCTGACCTCCCGACTGGGGTGAGGGAGAGCCTTCGATACCTCCCGTCTGACTCCGCACATCCTCTCCCACACCCCACCCCTCCGCACAAGGGACATTCTATAGGTCGATTTCCAGGGAAACGCACGATATCACGTGTGTGAAACTGCCGGGACAAAAAAGCGACGGGATGAGGACAGAGACGGCGTTAAGATCCAGTTCTTTCTATATTTGGATCCTAAACGTTCTTCTGAGGCGGGCCCCTCTGCTCTTTGAAGTCTCCCTGACTGTGTGTTGGTGTAGCGGTGACTGGTGTGTTTTGAGGCATGCCTGGGGTGGTCGTCCGAATGGAGCGTCTTCAGTCGGCCGGCCCTCTCGGGTTTCCCCTCGCTTCACAAGTCCCGCTGCCTCATATACCTCCAGCACAGATCAGAGCTCGGACTCGTTTCCTCAGGGCAAGTTCACACCGTGACCCCCCTCTGAACCCCCCTCCCCACACACACCCACACCCACACACACGTACACACGCACAGCTGTGCCAGGGTCAGGGCCAGGGGTCAGAGCGAGGGTCCCGGTGTTGGCGTAGATCAATTAGAGGTGGACAAGGGGAGCGTTGACCCCTGGAGCTGGACGCGAAGACGCCGCCCCGCTGCAGACGCTCAGCCCCTCTCATCTCTCTGTTCATCCGTCTCTCTCTCTCTCTCTCTCTCTCTCTCTCTCTCTCTCTCTCTCTCTGTCTCTCTCTCTCTCTCTCTCTCTCGCGTTCGCTCTCCTTCACTCTCGCTCAGTCACTCTGGCTTCCCCTCTTCCCCCTCCCATCCCCCCCCCCCCCCGCCCCCCCCGCCCCCCCGCCCTGTCCCCCTCTCCCCCTCTCTCTTGTCCGTAATGGAGATTCGGTAACTAGACACCTGATTGTGACCTTATTGGCACTTTCATGAAGGGGATGAGTAAGAAAACTTGAGAGACTGGCACTGTGTGTCTGTGGTCCACTGTGTGTGTGTGTGTGTGCTTGCGTGCGTGCGCGTACGCACGTGTGTGTGAGAAGGCTGCACCAACAGAGGTCATGCATACGGTACAGCCACAGGGGTGGGAGGACATGTCAGTCTTCTCTAACGAATGCAATTCCACTGTAACGCGATCAGGAGATGGATTGTAATGTTATTACATTTCGCTCTCGTTGAAATGTCGGCTCTCCCTCTCACAGTGCACACTGGTGCCAGGGCCTCCGCCGGATTTGTGTGTGTGTGTGCGTTTGTGCGTGAGTGCGTGTGTGTGTGTGCGTGCGTGAGTGTGCGCGTGCTTGAATGTTTGTTTCTCTCTTTGGAAAGGGGGTTCTTGTATTTTCTAAACATACCAACAGATACTCTGTCACCATCTCTCTCTCTCTCCTATCTGATGCTTCTTTACTCTGTGGGAAGCACACTGTCATCCTTTACACGAAGAGAAGATCGGAACAGTGGCACCGAGAGCTGACATTCCTGTATGTGTGTGTGTGTGTGTGTGTAGAAGACCAAGACAGGAGAATAAGGGTGGAGAGGTTTGCTGCGATGAGGTCACGCATGGCAGGGGATAGCTCATGTAATATGTTATTCTCCAGTGTCTGATCTACACGTCATCGAAGAGCTCTTATTTGTTTTGGCAGCCGCGGTTTAAGCCGAGACACACACAAACACACAAATACACACACGCACAGACACTTTTGCACACTTTTGCACACTCTGCGGAATAGGAGAACACAGCCGAGGCCAGAGAAGCCACCTGGCTTTGATTTGGAGGCAGTGCCTCCCCAGCCTTTTTTTGTGCTGGCAGACCAAAGGAGTCTCACAGAGACAGCATTAAAGGAAAGCACCATCACTACCAGTCAAATCGGATTTGGTCCAATTTGCATCATATGGATGTACATGAAAATACATAAACGCATAATAGCTTCAACTACCGGCCCCTATGGCTCCCACAGTGATCTGCTTTCGGAGAGGGAGCGGTGTGCTGACACACACACTCACTCACACACTCACACACACACACACTCACACACACACACAGTTGAGGTTTGGAGTGGAGGTTTTGGCAGAGCCGAGCCTCTTTTGAGAGCTCCTCCTGCCGTGAGGAGAAGGCTCATGTGAATACGATACCTGGCCCAACAGAAGGCAGTCGGGAGAGAAATGGAGACCGTTAGCAGAATCACCTTCGCTCAGTTGTACCCACAGGGACACGGGAACAGAGTGACGCATGGACACAGGGACAGGAAGACAACACATCGACAGAGGAACATGGAGACATGGGTACAGAAGGACACAGGGACTCAGAGACTGCACATAGACAGTGGTAATAGGGACAACATACACAGATGGGTGACACAGGGACAAAACAGGGACAAGTGAGAGGAAAGATCTAGACTATAATGCCCTCATATCCGTTGGAGGGCTTACTAGGCTGACAGTGTTAGTGTTAGTGAGAGCTGGGTCTATAATAATAATAACCGAAGGAGAGTTTTGACTGGGAGCTGATGAATGTGGTGATACTGAGGCTAACATGACTGAGGAACCTAAACAGAGGGAGGAAGTCTACATCTCTCTACCCCCCCTCACTCCAAACCATTCACTCTTTTGCTTTCTCTCTCTCTCTTTCTCTCTTTCTGTCCCTCGCCCCATCACTCTCTCTCTCTCCCTCTCTTTTCTATCTCTTTCTCTCTCTATACCTCCCTCTCTCTGTGTCTTTCTCTCGGTCTGTCTCTCTCTCTTTCTCCCTGGAGGGTGTTTCATTAACCCAGTCTGAGATGAAACACAAGCATCCATTCTTCAGTCTGAGCGCTCTGTACTCCATGGTTAATGAGCAGCTCTCAGACGGACTGCCTTACACAGACAGAGAGGGGGGAGAGAGAGAGAGAGAGAGAGAGCCAGGGAGAGGGAATGAGAAGCAGAGAGGGAGAGCGAGGGAGATGGAAAGAGAGAGGCCATCATTGTAATAGAAACACAGACTCTCAGCCCATCATTAATTTCGTTTGTATATGTTAGCGCTGAAAGTACCCCGCTGATTCTGACTGCTTTGAGATTTTAGAACACTTGACCCTGACGTGTGTGTGCGCGCGCGTGTGTGTGAAGGTGTGAGTGTTCACGCGCAGACGAGAGCCCGAGGGGTATTGTCATGCGTGTACACGTGCGTATGTATACTGTACGTGTTCATCTACGTCTACACACATTTATGTGTGTTTGTGTGAAAGTACAGTATGTGTGTGTGCCTGAGTGTGTTTGTGTGTGCTGGAATGTGCGCGAACGGAGTGATAACTCAATTTCCAGTTCCACAGAGCAGCCGTGTGCATGGCGAGAGCATTACTCACCGAGCCGCACATTCATTCCCATTGCTGAAGGAGTATGTCCATTGAAAGCCATTTGTTATAATGACTGTCACTTTATCCACAATAAGCCCAGTGTTCAGGTGATTCCCTATTCATCACCAGTCTGATTCACTGTTTAGCTATGCAGACGTTAGGACTAAGCCACATGATCCATGAGTGTCGTAGTGTGTTTGAAGTGAAGAAATGACCTCTCTCTTTTTCTCTCTCCCCCTCCTCTCGTTGCCTGTCTCCCAGTGGAGAGAGAATGTAAGATAGCTTAACGCTCACTTATTCAACACATACATCTCAATATCAAGTCAAGATCATTTTTGTTTGACTTCATGTTCTGTCTTTGCCTTGCCATTCGTGGAAAATGTGGAAAATTATTGATAGATGTCTCAGCATGGACAGCAGGAGTGAACTTGTGCTTGAGGATTGCAGGAATCGTTAGATCTGAAAAAGAACTAATTTCTCATTTTTCATCTCTTCTGCTATCCTTTTCTCCCCACACTCTGTCTGTCTCTCTTTATCTTTTTATTTATCTATATTTCTCTCTCTCTCTCTCTCTCTCTCTCTCTCTCTCTCTCTCTCTCTCTCTCTCTCTCTCTCTCTCTCTCTCTCTCTCTCTCTCTCTCTCTCTCTCTCTCTCTCTCTCTCTCTCTCTCTCTCTCTCTCCCCCCTAGTGGGAGGAGATCAGCGGAGTGGACGAACACTACACGCCCATCCGAACCTTCCAGGTGTGCAATGTGATGGAGTACAGCCAGAACAACTGGCTGAGGACCAACTGGATCCAGCGCCAGTCCGCCCAGAAGATCTACGTGGAGCTCAAGTTCACCCTCCGCGACTGCAACTCCATCCCACTGGTCCTGGGCACCTGCAAGGAGACCTTCAACCTCCTGTACCTGGAGACGGACGAGGACCAGGGGAGCCGCTTCCGGGAGCACCAGTTCACCAAGATCGACACCATCGCTGCCGACGAGAGCTTCACCCAGATGGACCTGGGCGACCGCATCCTCAAGCTGAACACTGAGGTCCGGGAGGTGGGGCCCGTCACTCGGAAAGGCTTCTACCTGGCCTTCCAGGACGTGGGGGCGTGTGTGGCGTTGGTGTCGGTCAGGGTCTACTTCAAGAAGTGCCCGTTCACCGTCAGGAACCTGGCCTCCTTCCCCGACACGGTGCCCATGGACTCCCAGTCACTGGTGGAGGTGAAGGGCTCGTGTGTCAATCACTCCAAGGAGGAGGAGTCACCGCGTATGTACTGCAGTACGGAGGGGGAGTGGCTTGTGCCCATAGGGAAGTGCCTGTGTAACCCGGGATACGAGGAGCGAGGGAGCAGCTGCCAAGGTAAGACAAGTCCTCTCTTATCCTCTTGGTGTCTTTTTTTGGCTCTCTATTGCTCCCCCGCCCCTTCCTTCCTTTTTGTGCAGGTGAGAGAATGCGTGGGTGTGTGTGTGTGTGAGTGTGTGAGTGGGACATCTCTGCCTCAGCTTGGAGTAGTGATGAGGGTGTGTACCTCACCCTCTCACCTCATCATGTCAGTGGTGGGAAGATTACATTTACATTTACATTTAGTCATTTAGCAGACGCTCTTATCCAGAGCGACTTACAGTAATTACAGGGACATTCCCCCGAGGCAAGTAGGGTGAAGTGTCTTGCCCAAGGACACAACGTCATTTTGCACGGCCGGGAATCGAACCAGCGACCTTCTGATTACTAGCCCGATTAGAAGCCCGAAGATCACTGCTATCCAGTACTAGGGTGGGACCACATCAGAGGGGTAACAGTCTGTGGCTTTCCATGTAGGGAAAAGGACATTTCCTTTAAGATGGTGGAGATGAAGAAAACCTCTCTTTCTGTCTCTGTCTGTTTGTCTGTCTATCCGTCTGTCGTTAGATCTGTTCGGCCTAACCCGAGATCCGCGCGGTTTGTGGAGCTTATCAAATCTCTCCTCCCCTCTGTCACATCCAGTTTAATTACAGATCAAAGCTGCTCTCCTAGAGGTCAAGTTCTGCTGTCAAGGGGGCCCTACTGGTAGTCAGAGAGGCCCCCAGCACAGCCTGTGTCCCCCTCGGCGCTCTCTGTGGTGGGGGGGTGTGGGGCTGGAGGACAGAATGAGGAAACAAAAGACAAGTGTTGCTGCCAGACCATACCTCTGCCTTAGGTCTGCTCTCTCTCCCCACTTACCCTGTCGGGCCGAGTTGTGTGAATGTTTGGATGTATTTGACAATCTCTTATTAGTTTCAGAGAGGACTAATGGAGTCTAATAAGGGCTTATGTTACCCCAGGAGGGTGACAGCTGCACTCACAGGCCCACAAAGCCCCCTAGTGCAGCCGAGGCCCCAGCGCGCAGCTCGCTCACCAGGTCCTGGGTGTTAACGGACAGATGAGCGTGGGGGGGCCAGGCTAGCGTGAGGGAGGTGTCCCAGAACCACTTCCCCAGGCTAGCCCTGTTGGTTCTCTGAGTCACATGTTGATAGAGCGGCTTCACTGAATATTTCGTGGGCTGTTTCCTTTGAGGAGACGCGATGCAGCATCTTCCGATTCATTTTTAATTTGTGTGTCTTTGTGTGTGTGTGTGTGTGTGTCTTTGTGTGTGTGTGTGTGCGTCGGTCACCAAATCCTGTGTGTGTGCATGTAGGCCTCAGAGAAATCAGAAGTGAAGGTGGTGTTGTATCAAACTTGTCATTCTTTTCGGACACTTTTTCCAATGTTTGTTTGTGTAACTATCTGTGTGTATGGGGTGTTATTCAGAACTGTGCTTGATAGAGAGAGGGAGCGTGTGTATGTGTGAGTGACATTATTCAGAGCTGTGTGTGTGTGCGTGTGTGTTGTAGGAGCCATAGCTTAGAGAGCGTTTTATAGAGAGAACGAGAGTGTGTGCATGTGTTATTCTGAGCTGGGCGAAAAGCTGAGGATGTTTTTTGACAGCTTCAAGAGCTTATTTGGCAGTGTGTGCGCGCGCGTGTGTATGTGTGTATATTTTCATCTACCTACAATTGGTCCCCACACTACACTTCTATTACTGTGATTGTATGACATGCATCACAAATGACCAACAAGCATATGGTTCCAGATGCTCAGTATCATCTTCCCATGTTTGTTAGAATGGACTGGAGCAGGTGACACGAGGACTACACCCTCACTGGGAAATTCCTTCAACCTTAATTTGATCTTAAAACACAGAAGACTCGGCGTGAGGCAAACAGTGTGTGTGTGTGTTTGTGTGCACGCGTGTGTGTGGTTCTGCAGCTGCTCTCTGAGAGAGATGAAGGTTTGCATTCCTGCTGGATTTACCAAGACACACAAGCCCCATGCTTTCTAGTTCTTATTACTTGTGACTGACACACACACACACACACACACAGACACACGTTCAAACACGCACACTAACACACACAGAAACACAATCCCGCCACTTGCCATCCCTGATTACTTATCAGGAGAAGTGCGAAGGGTATTTTAACAAGGCAAAATTAAAAACAACAGAGCAACTTCAATTCTGACACACACAAACACACACACACAAACAGTAGAACAACATTTCCATACAGTTACATGCCAATAAGAGGCTGTACTGCACTGTTTCCTGTTTTGTCTCAGACCTGTTCCAGAAGATGTGCTCTGCTTGGGATCCTGAGGGGCATCTTGGGTAGACGAGGTTGGGCCCGCCCTTTATTTTTTATTTTTGATGGATTTTGCTGTGGATGCAAGCAGCGGGATAGCTCATTACTGATCACACGCTGTGTATGTGTGTGTGCGCGTGTGTGTGCTTGTTTCAGTATGTTGTCCCAAAAGTAGAAGATCAGTCGAGTGTAGGCTCTACGTACTCAAACGGACCAAAACAAACACACAAACACACACACACACATGCACACAAACCCCCTCTAAGAGCTGGTCATACGAGCTGGTCGTACGTGGTCCTGCGACCTTTGGTTTGCACATAGGGGACTGGCTGTGGGATGGGTTTTGTCGGATGTGTCCCCAGTCGAACAGGCTTACTCACAGTCTGGATATAGCAGAGAATCGCTTCCTTCCCTCCATCCCTGCACATGCCCAGTAGTCAGGAGGAGATGTGGAACTGGACTTGGTGTGGGGGTAGATGGGGAACCAAGGGCGTTCTGAACTCTGGCGGGGAGAATGAACCTTGACGAAAACGTCCCCCTCGGTCTCTGATGATGTCGTCTTGGTCTGAAGCTAGATCCTTGAGGTCAGAGATCCCCCCCGCCACAAGAGGGGACAGCACGAGGTCGCGACTGGGGTTGGAGGCAGACTGCCTTGGTCTGGTCTGAGTGACAGTGGTCTGCACCCCAGAGGATCATGGTCCTGGCGCAGGGTTCAAAGTCCCTCTGCGTGCAGCCTGAGAGTCGATCTATTGCCTCATGTTTTATATCACTCCCCACCCTCTCTTAAGCTCTTTCCCCTCTGCTCTCTCACGTGCACACGTGCAGCACACACACACACACATGCACACACACCCACGCACACCCCCCCCCCCCCCCCCCCCCACACACACACACACACACACAGTCAAACAGACTCTCTCTCACACACTCGCATAGACACTGTCACATTGACTCTCGCACATATACATTGAATGTGCAATAAATACTTATTTCTGTTGTGTTTGATTTATGCATTGGGTTATGGTGGTTGTGTAAGAACGACTGTATCCATGGGCAGTGCATCTGGGTCAGTGCTCCATTCCTTTGAAGCAGTGTTTGTTTGGACTGGTCATTATATAACAGTTAGGCTCTTTGGAAGCACATCTCACTGCTGGGGTATATGGCTCGCTTCCCTAACACACACACACACACACACACACACACACACACACACACACACACACACACACACCAGCAGGTCCTAACTCACAGTGACAGTGGGTCTGACCCAGTAACGTAGGTCCGTTATGGATGAAGTTTCTCCAGAACTTATCCTTTCCTCCTTCACCCTATTCAGCTTGAAGCTGTATGTGTGTGTGTGTGTGTGTGTGTATGGGTGTATGTGCGTTTTGGTGTGTGTCTCCTGACCTGTAGTTGTGTGCTTTATCTTAGTAGCCTCTTCTGTCACCCTGTCTCAGTGCATAGACCTCTCCTAGCCCTCCGGCCCTGTGTGGGCTGGCATTCATCCCTCTATCAGGGGAGGAGAAGAAACAAGAGTAGAAGGGAGGGCAGCACAGGACAGGAGACAGGAGACAGGAGGAGAGGATATGAGAGGGGAGGGGAGGGGAGGGGAGGGGAGGGGAGGAGAGGGGAGGGGAAGGTAGGGGAGGGGAGGGGAGGGGAGGGGAGGAGAGGGGAGGGGAGGGGAGGGGAGGGGAGGGGAGGGGGAGGGGAGGGGAGAGGGGAGGGGAGGGGAGGGGAAAGGAAAGGAAAGGAAAGGAAAGGAAAGGAGGGGAGGGTAGGGGAAGGGAGGGAGGGAGGGAGGGAGGGAGGGAAGGGACAGAAGAAGAGGGGAATGGGGGAGAGGAGTGTCCTGTTGCAAAGTGAGTGTGTGTGTGCGCGTCTGTGGACTTGCATGAAAACGTGGCTCGGGCCCGAGGATAAGTAAGTACGTGTAAGTCTGAGTGGGTCAGAACCCGGTGTGTCTGTTGGTCGTCTGGTAAGAGTTTATGTACTGTATGACATCAGCCTTGGTTGGTAATGGTGTGACACCTTAGCAGGAGCGAGAGTCTCTCTCACCTCATTTCCCCTGATCCAGCCCTGCCTGCTGGTTTTATATGCACACATCACCCCCAGTTCTGCCAAACTAAACTCTTTTCATCCTGGAGTTACTATGCTGAAGACGAGGTCAGCCACCTGGAAGCTATCAATGTGTGTGTGTGTGTGTCTACGTGGGTTTTCTATCTGAGGGGACAGTAAGTCTGTCTGCCTTATCCTTTGCATCTAACCTGGTGTCTGTTTCTCTCCTCCTCTCTCCTCTACTCTCCTCTCCTTTTCTCTCGTAAAGACCAGGCACTCCTAACATTTTCCGAGGCTGGATAATAGACAGCGTTCGCCCAGATCACTTCACCGTGGCCTGGATCACAGCAACAGCTTATTAACAGGCCCTGGGCCACGTGGTCAGTCTTCTAACACATCCAGACTAAGCCTTCTACCCAGGCTGAGCCCCAGAGAGAATGAGGCAGTGCTGGGCTTCCAGAGTGGCTTGGGCTGGGTGTGATGAGCCTGGGGGAAGTGCTGGTCCTGATCTGGTACTGATCTGAGGGCCGATCGATAGCTCTGCTCCAGCTTTCGTTCTTATCGGGTCGTGTTTTTGTGTCCAGACGGAATTCAGATAGATTCTTCTCCCTCTGAGTGCATGCTTGAACTTTGCTCAGCTGTGCGTGATAGCGTGTGTGGGTGTCTGTGTGTGAGGGTGTGTGTGTGTGTGTGTGTATCATCATCTTCTGCTGGGTTTGATGTTGTTTGGTTTGTGCGTTTTTGGGCACTTTGCCATCTGCTTTTTATTTTACTTCTCTCACTCCCTCAAAAGACACACAAACACACACACAAATATACTCACACTACAACAATGCCCCTTGGTGATATTTGACTTTTGAGAATCCCATAACCTCATTCTACAGAACCAAACTAATTAAAGCGTCGAGGAGCCCACAGCAATAACAGTGTCTGTGTTCTGTAGGGGCTGGGGGAGAGAGGCGGAGCCTGATCACAATTGCCGAGGTTTTATTAAAGGCACCATTCAGCCAGCCCGACCCACTAAGAGTCACTGGGAAGAGTGGGGAAACAGAACAATAATCCTTAGACGACACCAGCAAGTGTGTGAGGGGCCCCTGGCCTGGCTTGTGTGTGTTTGTGTGGGTGTTAATGTGTGTGCGTCTCGGGGCCCCCATGCACCAAAGGAGGGCTCATTCACCAATCCTAAAAGCCTGTTTGCTTTTCCTTTATGGGCCTTCCAGAGGAGGCCGGGGCTGAGCTCTGAACCAGGCCCTGGTGCTGCTCACTTCAAAGCTGGTAACCACAGGCCCAGGAATGCCGGCCCCGGAGCAAGGGGGGTGGCAGGACGGAGCGATGGGAGAGCTGTGTGGAGGGGGTCGGAAGGACGGAGGGATGGATGGATGGATGGAAAGGGTGTTTTTTTGGGGGGGTGGGTGGGGGAGGACCCCCAGCAGAGGGGCTGGGCGTTGGCAAATGATTGTGTCGGTTTGTGTGTGTGTGAGTGTGTGTGTGTGGAGCAGGCCGGGGGGGGGGTAACGGTGATGGATGAGAGCAGTGCAGCGCAGACAGCAGGACAGGGACTCTGACACACCCGGCAGGCGGGATGCATGGTGGGGGGTGGGGTGGGGGGTGGGGGGGGGGGGGGGGGGGGGGGAGGATGGGACCCATCTGAAAAGGTCGAAGGAGTACGTTGGGGGGGTGGGGGGGGAGTTGGGCTAGGATGAAGAGAGGGCTAGGGTGCGGGGGGGGGAGAGGGGGGAGCAGCGAAAGAGGGGAGGGGGGGGGACATGAGGGGAGACAGATGTGGGCAGGCTCGGAGGAAGCGGGACTCAAACTCATGACCGCTCACTTGGGCTCCCTGTCAGGTTCTGTCATTAACTGACAGGACTGTTCATAATTACATTCCCATCATGTACGTGTGTGTGTGTGTATGTGCGTGCATTTCTTCTTGATAAGTCATGTTTTAGTCCCAGTATGCATCTCTCCTTGCTTCCCCTCCCATGCTACGTGTGGCCTCATGGTCTTACACCGGGCCGAGGATGATAAAGTAGACCTGTCAGTTAAGGGTTCCCTGTCTGTGTGTCATTATTCCCCTGACTCGGAGCCTGTGTGTGTATGTGTCCTTGACCTTTTGCTGGGGGAAGTCGGCTGCCTTTATTGTTTATCTCCTCCATCTTAATCTGGTCGGTAGGTAATGAGACCTCAGCACTCCGCTGGGATCGTTCTGTGTGTGTGTGTGGGTGTGTGTGTGTGTGTATTTGTTTAAGACAGGTCTGTCATTATACACAGGCCATTGCTTAAGCACAAGTCCGGAGAAGAAGACAAAAGAGCTACAATGGTAGAAACAACTTATTCCTCACAACCACACGTTTTGCCTGCACCTGAGTAGCCCCCTGCAACACCCTGCTCTCCTAGGCTACGGCTCGGTAAACACAAGAAGTTGAAGGATTCAATTGGGCTCAAACAACCAAGAGCAACTTCTGCCTCTGCACACCCAGAGGAACCCTGAGATGATTCCCTGTCCAGCCTGATGGATGGGACCCACCCAACCTCCTCACCCAACTACGTGCATCGTTGGGTTCCACTCCCTCGCCAGTGGAACGAGACGGACGGAAAGGTCTCCTCTCCGGTTTCTCCTCAGGTCCTCCGGATCTTCTCGGCGCACAGACCGGCCGTGACCTTTCCCCTCGCTAGCGAAGGTTGCTGATTGGACAGTGGAGCTACTTGACGTCTCTGTAATGTCAGATGGAGATAAGCATCCTTTTGGCCTTGAGAGCCGGGCTTTTCGGTGTGTAAGTGCGAGTGTGCGTGTGTGTGTGAGAGAGAGAGATTCTCCAAGCGTGTGTGTGTGCTGATTAATGTTGGTCAGGCCTCAGTGACCAGGCCTTTAGCCGCTCCCCCCGGTCCTTAATGCCAAGCACAACAGAGCACCGCCCAGAGCAGCCAGGCATCGAGCTCCAAACCCACTTACCAAGCAGGGGGAGACCATAGGGAGACCAGGGGGGTGGAAACAGACCAGACCAGTCTCTCTCCCCTCACTCCTCCCTCTCTCCCCTTAGTCAGCCACCCATCTCCCTCTTGACCCGGAAGTCTTTAGATACTCTCTCTCTCTGTCTCTCTGTCTGTCTCTCTCTCTTTCTCTCTCTCTGTCTCTCTTTCTCTCTCTGTGAATGTGACTGGGTGTGTGAAGTGACACTTAAAGAGGGACAAAGGAGCCAACCTTTAAAGGTTGAGATATGGCAGAGATGAGCACTGACCTTTAGAAGAGACACCATGCAAGATTATCTCTCGCTCTCTGACACACACACACACACAACATACACGTGAGAGAGAGAGACAGAGAGAGAGAGAGAGACAGAGAGAGAGAGAGAGAGAGAGAGAGGGTGAAGGGGCAGACTGAAAGATCTAAATGCCAAACAGGAACGTCCAACAAGATGACTCCACTCATCGTTCAGCTGAATTCTGTAACTTGAGCTCTGCCTTATTCATTAGAATAATCGTTGAAGTTGAATCGGTTGAAGGCCAAGCGGGGAGCTGTGTATCGAGGTGAGGGAAGGGGAGATAGGATGCCTTCATGTTTAACTCACGACTCGCAGGATATCAGTGTCTTCCCCTTCTCAGTCCTTCACACCTCTGCTGTCATTGCATCTCTGAATATGTAATTATCTGGAAATAGATATGAGCGTATAGTATGGTGCGTGTGAGTCTGCGTGTGCATGTTTTGTATTTTAGTGCCAAATAAGCACGGTTAGATCGAGACACGGTAATTGGGCTTGGTGGTATTGATGACTAGGCAGCCTTAACGAGGCCGCACCAATTAATCCATTGATTTACATTTAAATGGCCCCAGAAAGGTTACTGCCTGCGACTGTCATTCTGCATGCGCTTAGCATGCTAATGTCAGCCTGACTGAGATCTGACTGACTGAGACGCGCACATATCTGATCGCTCGTTCCGCATATCATTATCGCCCCCAAATAAGGTGTTAATGATGGTTTCATACATTAATCATGTGCTCTCGCCGCTCTTGATTACTGATGTTTTATTCTGTTGAATTAGCATCAGCTCCTCTGTCAGTGTCTGTGAGGGTCTGCCCAGAGTTGGGATGTCTTATTTACACGAGAGAGAATCACCACCACCGCTTGGCTGTGTGGGGAGACGCAGCTCCGAGCCTGGCATGCGTCCACAGAGTGTGCGCGTGTGACCGGGTGTCTTTGTGTCCGCGCGTGGGTGTATCACCGGAGCTCCAGATTTGTTTTGAGCTCTGCGTGTAGGAACACACATCCCACGCATCCCACTCCTGAGAGCTCGGAAGGCCGGACTCCGCTCTTTGAGAAGAAACCAATCCTGAGAGGCTGTTTATGCTACCGGCTAACCCCCCCTCCTCTACACTCTCAGAACAATGCCTTGATGATGGCTGCGTTCAGGGGATCAAGGCTAATTGTCGCTGTGGCGGTTCTCCGAGACGGAGAGTAAATTGTCTCCAGGTGTGTAAAGAATAGGCCCTCGTATTTTTCATCCCACTAATGGAGCTAATTACTGGATGATGGGCGTTGTGTGGGAGCCGGGCCGAGCTGGGCGAGGAGCGCCTGGTAGGCAGGGCCAGGAATACTGCTGAGAGAGAGAGAGACAGAGAGAGAGAGAGAGACAGAGAGAGAGAGAGAGAGAGAGAGAGGGGAGAGAGAGAGAGCAAGAGAGAGAAAGAGAGAGAGACAGATACAGATACAGAGAGACAGACACAGAGCGAGAGTAAAAGTCAGAGAGACATCGAAAGAGAGAGAACGAGACCAAGATCCAAAGCCAACAGTTCTGCTAAGTGATGTGTGCTGTATCATAATGATGCCATCAGTCACTACTCCATCCATCGCTCCTCTCCTCCATCCGTCGCTGTGGGCCCATTAATTTAGCCTGTCTATTTATGGGCCTATAAAAACAATGAAGAAGAGAAGAGCCGTTTTACTGGCACGAGAGACTCCCCAGTGGGAGGGGGTGGAGGAGGAGGGGGGGGAGGGGGGGAGGGGTTGGACTAGATCAAACATAGCCAACCAGATCACTTACAGGAAGCCTTTACTTTTTCCCCCTGGGGAGGAGGGGGGCGTGGGAGTGAGATGTTCACCTTTTCCTTCTGAGGGGTTACCTTCGTATGTACTCGCCAAGGAAGTTAGTTAACAAGTGGGCAAGTAAACAAGGAGGTCCCTCTGTTCTGACGGGAGGGCTCCCTTCTGGTTCTGGCCTTCGAAGCGGGGCCAGTGTCTGCCATTGAACTTGAAACCTACAGAGCCGTTGACCTGTGCGCCGGCCTGCTGTCGAAGCGTGTTTCCCCCACTGTTGGGTTCTCCCGGGTTCACAGAGCTGACTAGAGCATGGGGGGGGTGGGGGAGCAGAGGGTCATTGTGCTGGCTGACCTGTTCCCTTCAGGGCTAGGCTATGTAAGCTACACTAAAGGCCCACCTCAGGGCAAGCGAACCTGTGTTTTGCCTCCGCCTGGATGGGCCCTCACAGGGGACCCCGGGCCCTCGGCTCTCCCTGACACGCTTCCCCGGCTCCCAGTTTCTCCTTCAATAGAGGGCCCCTCGGGATGGGCAGTCCAAAAAGAAACCTTGGAAGGGGGCCACCAGTGTGTGTGTGTGTGTGTGTTGGTGTGTGCGTGTGTGTGGTTTTGAGTCTGTGTATGTGTGCCGTGGTGTTCACGTCGAGGTGTGCGTGTGCGTGTCGGCGTGCACTCGTATTTGTTTGATTGTGCGGCTGAAGAGGGGTTGAGGAGAGGGGTTATGGGTGCCCAATGGGGGGTGCTCAAGGCAGA